>NW_007726327.1:565379-587249 GCF_000696425.1 Galeopterus variegatus
GGCGCGCTTCCAGGCACAGCCCGGCACCCCGGCCCGGAGCCCGGAGGACACCCCGCTGTCCCTCGGCCCGGCCCCGCGAGGCCGCCGCCCTGGGCTTCCCCGCACGGGGCCCCGGGGACGCCGTCTCTTGGTTCCATGACGGCACCTCTGGGCGGAATAGAGCCCGCCTTACGCTGGGGATCCCGGGCTGGGAAACCGGCTCAAGGATGGCCCGGGAATTCCGGGCGGAGGAAGCTGAAATATACATGCATTGGGGTGAAGATTCTCCTGCGCCCCCTCCCCTCCCAGTAAACCCCGGTGCCTCCGAGAAAGCGCCTGTCTTTGCCTGGGGGTCGGGACGGCGGGCGGTGAGAGGGTGACAGCGGCTGCAGGGTGGCTGCCCTAGCGGCAGGCAACCTGTTGGGGACTCCCCACTTTCCGAGAGGGACAGAGGTTCCCTGCGGCGCCCCCCATCGTCTCTGCCACCTCCCCACCGAATCGAGGCCTATTCATAGCCATCACCTATCACGTAAAACTGTGGTTCTCGTTTTCCAACTAAATGATGGGTTCTTGCAGGTAAGGGATGCACTTGTCGCTGTGCTGTAGCCTGCCACGTGGGCGAAGCCTAGCATCGTGTATGCAAAAGCATCCGGGTATAAACGGGTTAACGACCGAGTGTTTGAGTGCTTCGCACCACCTCTGGTTTGGGGCCGTTTTCGCCCCGTTCACGGCCCTCAAGAATGCAATCATGAGACAATGAGAGGGCAGCCTGGAACATCTATAATCAGCCCTGTAAGGGTGAGGTAAGGGCTCCGGAGTGCGGCGTCTGTCTGTGGCCTGCCGAGGGCTTAACCGACCTGCCAGCCCTCGCCGGCCACGCCCCGGCCGGCTCCAGTGGGCCCTACCCTGGAAAAGGGTACCTGGGGAGCCCCGCCAGCTTGCCTCGGCATGTCAGCGTGGAGCGGCTGGAGTCGGGGGGCTCTGAGACGAGAAACGGGGCCCAGCACAGAGGGGGTCTCTGGCGTGTGTCCCTTCGCTCAAACCCAGCTTCACGTGGGGAACCCCTGCCCCTCAGCCGTGTCCGGCTGTTCCCTGTGAGGTCATCGGCAACAGGACCTCGCTCAGAGCCATTCCAAAATCAACCTTGGGGTCTCTGGGTGGCATGACGGGGGGCCGGGGGTGGAAATCCATGCTGAGGTCGTCAAGAGGTCTTTGGGAACTCAATACCACCAACCGGGGCAGAGCCGGGCCACCAGGGCCCGGGATCTAGGCCGTCAAACCCAAACCCCAAACAAGAGGCACCCCACCCGCACCCCCGCCCCTTCTGCATTCTGGAACGTGTAGTCCCCGAGCGGCCTTGTTCAAAGGTCTGTGAGCCCAGAAAAAGAATAACAAGAGCGGGGCACACTGGGAACTGCGGCTTCGCCGCGGGGCGCCCGGAAAGCGGACACGCGATGCTTCCTGGGAATTGAAGTCCAGGGTTTGCCTCTGCGGTCGAGTCCCGGGAATCGAGGGCTGCAGAGAGCCTGAGCGCAGCTTGCTGGGGCTTGTAGTCTTCTTGTCCGCAGCCCCAGGCATTACTGAGGGGACCCGGCCTTCCTAGGACTACAAGTCCCAGAAGCCCATGCGCAGGCAGGAGGGCGGGGCGGGGCTGCAGGCTGGGGTGCCGCCTCCTCTGCAACGCCGGGCCGGAATCTTAGAACCCACGGCCCGCAGGGGTCCCCGCGGCCGCCGCGATGCAGAAATACGAGAAACTGGAGAAGATTGGGGAAGGTAATGGAACCACGAGATGTCCCTACAAGATCTTCTTCTGCAGCCCTGGCTCCCCTACCGTCAGCAATACCTACAGGCTTTGACCTCAGCACTGGCTGCATCCCTGGCCCCCCGACCTCAACACTCCGTGCAGACATCAGTACTCCCCCTGTTAGCATTTCCCACAGACTCCCACTCCCAACCTTTGCTCTCCCTGGAGACCCGACCTCTCAATCGCTGCACTTCCTGCATTCCCCACCCCTAGCCTCAGCATCACTTGCACAACCTCAGCCCGACTCCCAGCCTGTTTTCCATGCACAGACTTCCCACCTCAACATTTCTGCAGGCCTTGATTCCTCTCCCAAACCCCTTCCCACTATGTCCAGGCCCTGCCAGAGAACCGTTTATTAGGGACATGCTTACCCTGCAGCTACAGACACTCTTCTGCCGGGACCCTTGAGCCTCTGCCTGCACCTTTTCGCCCCTCCCCTCCCACCACATTCTTACTCGCAAAGCTCTTCTACACCCGGCCTTCATCCTGAATCCTTCCCTTGCACACGCAGATGCTGCCCCCACTCTCGGGGGGGATTTCCTGGGGTGGGGAAGGATACCTCATCCTCTCCCTCACCCCTGACCTCCTTCCCCTAGGCACCTATGGAACAGTGTTCAAGGCCAAAAACCGGGAGACTCATGAGATCGTGGCTCTGAAACGGGTGAGGCTGGATGACGATGATGAGGTAGGAGTGGGGCACTGGAGCCCGGGAGGGGCTTGGGCCTGGGCTGGGAGGGAGCTGACTGTTGCCCACTGGGCTGGGCTCCCTCACATGTGCAGGGTGTGCCGAGCTCGGCCCTCCGGGAAATCTGCCTACTCAAGGAGCTGAAGCACAAGAACATTGTCAGGTGAGGGACGGGCAGGACCCTCCACGTCGGGCTGGGCTGACAGTGGGATATTAGGTGCAAACTTGCAGACCTTCCTGGCTAAGCCCGTCCTTCTCCCTAGGCTTCATGATGTCTTGCATAGCGACAAGAAGCTGACTTTGGTTTTTGAATTTTGTGACCAGGTGAGGGGGGGATGGTGGGGTAGTAGCCTTGGGAGGGTAGAGGGACCCAAATGGAAGTTAAACTCTGTCCTGTTCTTCCACTGCCCCCCCCCCCCAGGACCTGAAGAAGTATTTTGACAGCTGCAACGGTGACCTCGATCCCGAGATTGTGAAGGTGAGGGAGTGGCGTCCCGGGGACCCATCCAGGCTGGGGTTGGGGTCTCCATTCGGTGTAAGCACTTCTTGAACACCAAGTTTCAGCCCTGAACAGGGACACTCTAGGGTGTCAGAGAAATGAGAAAACCCTGTTTCTGTCCCCCAGGGGCCTCCAATGTTAGCAAGCATTTTCACATGGTCTCCTTTGACCTGTAAAGTAACACTTTGATGTCAATGATGTTATTTACACTTGAGAGATGAGAAAATGAAGCTCAAAGAGATATGTTCTTTCTTCCAACAAAAACTTATTGAAAGCTTCGCTGTGTGCCAGGCACTGTTCTAGGCCCAAGACCAAGGGCACCTGGTCCTGAATAATACTGTCACACAGCATCTGTGTTGATGGTTATGGTGCGTGTACTCACATGCATAGTAGAGGAGATCGGCATGGCCTGGGGAGGCAGGAAGGCCCACTAGACTGTAAGGTCCAGAAAGGTGGGGACCAGGGCCACCTTGTTCACTGTGTACCTCTGATACCCAGCGCCATACAAAGTGAGTGAATGGTGTCGTGCTGATCTTGGTGAGGAAGGCGGGGGGAGCAAAGCAGAGGGTGTGTGAGGGGTATGACCACTGCTGGGCACAGCTCATATCTAGGGTGTCTGACGTCCTCCTTCCTGCCCCTCCCCCAGTCATTCCTCTTTCAGCTGCTAAAAGGCCTGGGATTCTGTCACAGCCGCAACGTGCTGCACAGGGACCTGAAGCCCCAGAACCTGCTAATAAACAGGGTACTTCCCAGGGGAGACTGGGCAAGCAGGAGTGGGGGTGGGGGGCGCTGAGGGAAGCAGGATTGGGAGAAGGGAGCCTGGAGCCTGCCTGGAGCATCTAAAGGCCCTTCTCCATGTCCTCTCCTCAGAATGGGGAGCTGAAATTGGCTGATTTTGGCTTGGCTCGAGCCTTTGGGATCCCCGTTCGCTGTTACTCAGCTGAGGTGAGCTGGGGGGTGGCATAGGGGGTTGAGGGAGGGAGTCCCCAGTGGGCATCTCTCAGCTCCCACTCCAGGACTCCAAACATGATTGTGCTCTCCTCTCTGATCCTCCTCCTCCAACCTCCTCCTGAGCCCTCTGAATGGAGGGTCCCTGTGGGTGGGTCTTCTCCAGGTGGTCACGCTGTGGTATCGCCCACCGGATGTCCTCTTTGGGGCCAAGCTGTACTCCACGTCCATCGACATGTGGTCAGCTGGCTGCATCTTTGCAGGTGACACACTGGGGCTCTGCAGAGGCACTTTCCTATTTGGGTTGACAAATAGGGTCTGGAGGGTCCCCTCTGGGGGAAGGGTGTGGAGCCCTTGGGGCTGGGGATGGAAGGCGCCAGGGGTCCCTCAGAGTGAGGGGTCCTTCATGTGTCATGTCACAGCTCCCTCTCTTTTTCCCAGAGCTGGCCAATGCTGGGCGGCCTCTTTTTCCTGGCAACGATGTAGACGACCAGTTGAAGAGGATCTTCCGATACCCTTCCTTTTCCCTTTACCTTCGCCTGTGGCAGGGAGCGAGCCCGTGCAGCTTAGAGCGCAGGCGAGAGGGTGGCGATGGCCTGGGATGCTGGGGTCTGCAGGGCTTCCTCTGCAGGGGAACACATGGAGGGCAGAGGGCGGGGACAACCCTGATTGTCACAGTGCGGATACACCTGTGCAGAGGGTGTGGCTTGTAGACAAGGAGGTCCCCCTGGGGGAGGCCACAAGGACGCTTCTCAAGGTGAGAGGTGAATCCTTAGGATGAAGGAGCCAAAGGAGCCGGGGGGTTGTAGGAGCAGGGGAAGGCTGACTGCTCCTTGGGACTGCAGACATGAGGACTGGGGCTGATGTTAGTGTTTGGAAGGAGCCTGGCACACGGCGAACGCTGTGCATGCAGGTGGGAATGAACGCGCCAGCCAAGCTCTAGGGCCTGCTTCTGGCAGGAGGTGAGGACGGGGTGAGAGGAGGCCGAGTGGGCGTGAGCAGTCCCACCCCAGAAGGGGAAGAGCCCTTTCCATGAGTGATCCTTGACCCCGTGGACACGCTGCTGGGGACGCCGACTGAGGAGCAGTGGCCTGCCATGACCAAACTGCCAGACTATAAGGTATGATAGGGAATGGGAAGGCATGGTTCATCAGCGGTCCCTTTTATATATATATATATATATATATATATATATATATGTATGTATGTATATGTATGTATATATATATATTTTATTAATTTATTTTACATTCCGTGATGTTGTTGCAGAGCAGTTGGGAGGGAGGGGGAGAGGGAAAGGGGAAGGACATGGGATGGAAGGAGGAGGAAGGAGGGGGGTGGGATTGAGGCCTGTGGCACCCCCCTCATTCCCACAGGGGAGACTGGGGGCTTCCAACGGTGGCTTGGTCGTTGCCAGGCTGGGTGCAGATGTCAGGGGGGTGTGGCAAAAGTCCTTACCTCCCACCTCCCCAGCTTAGGAACCTGGGACTCTTCTTGCTGCAGCTCAGTGGGGCTCAGTGGTCATCACTGGGCTGGCTGCGGGTGTGGGGGTGTGGCCGAGGCGCTCAGCCCCCCACCTCCCCCGCTTGGGAGGGCCCGGGCCGCTTCCAGCGGTGGCTCGGTGGTCGCTGCTGGTCAATGGTTCCATGGCTCTAGCAGCCTCTACACCCCCATGCTCCAGAATGACTCTCCGTGCCCCTCCACAGCCCTACCCAATGTACCCAGCCACAACATCACTGGTGAATGTCGTGCCCAAGCTCAATGCCACAGGGAGGGACCTGCTGCAGGTAGGTGACCTGGGGTAGAGGGAGGCGTTCAAACACTTGTCCAGAGGCACTAGTGGAGTGTGGGGCTCTGGGCAGCTGAGCTGGCCTGAACCTGCCACCGGCTTTCCTTCTGTCTCCAGAACCTTCTGAAGTGTAACCCTGTCCAGCGCATCTCAGCAGAAGAGGCCCTGCAGCACCCCTACTTCTCCGACTTCTGTCCCCCCTAGGCTGCAGGACCCCTGGCCGCCAGGCTGGGGCCTGGCCTGTTTAAGCCCCCTCCCAGGAGGGGAGGCAGTTGGGGTGCATGGAGTGCCGCGCCCTGGCTGTGCTGGGCCGGCCGGGGTGGAGGTGCTGAACCGTGCTGTTCACTCCCTCCGTGGACTTTATTTAATTCCATAAATTGGCTCCTTTCCCACAGTCCGGCTGATGTGGTAGAATGGCTCTGGAGGGGGCAGGGGCCTCTGCTCCCCTTTGTCACCCTCTGCACCCCTTCCTCCAGCTAAACAACGCGGCCGGGACCCTCCCCCTGCACCTGATGGCTGGGGTCAGGGTGGCGCTGTCCCCACACATGGTGCTTACACACTCGTGCACACCCTTCCTCCTCCTGCCCAGGCAGGCCTGACACAGTGCGAGGGGGCGTGTGGCCAGGTGTGAGAGCAAGGGTGGGCTTCCACCGGCATGGGGGGGAGGGCTAGGCCCTCGTGGTTCTTCATACCCCATGTGCACCTCCTGTCCCTTCCTTCTTTATCCCCCCATCTCCAGGCGTGCAGACTGGGACAGGAGAGACCCAAAGATGTGGTTCCTTCAGGAGCGCCCCTCCCCCACCCCCTTATTGTCAGTGTTCCAATGTTTGGGGTGCGGTGAAAGGGAACTGAGGGGGAGAGAGGGGTCCCCCACCTGCACTGCCTCAAGCTGGGGCCTTTGGCTCTTGTGGGGAGGTTGGGGAAGCAAGAACTGTTCCCGTGGAGATGGGTCATGTGCCACACAAACGTGAGAAAAGGAGTCACGATCTTCGAAGGCAGCACAACAGCTTGTGTTCCTGGAAGTGGAACCGCCCCTCTGTCCCCTCCCTGCCTCCTGCTCACTGTTTGCTGGGCTCTGGGTCAGAACCTTCTCCCAGCTATACCCGACAGCACAGTTGGTCCCCGCTGACTGTGACTACCTCTGTGCGTCACACCCGAGCCATGGGCTTGGGGGATCCCTGTCCTCCCTGCTCTTTGAGATGTCAGCCTGATAAACTTCTCAAACTGGATGCAAATGACTGATGTCCTCTTACTACCATTCTCTGCCAGAGCTTTATGTGAGTTAAACGGGGCCCAGCTCCACATTTCTTTCTTTTTTTGTTTTTTAAAGATGACCCGTAAGGGGATCTTAACCCTTGACTTGGTGTTGTCAGCACCACGCTCTCCCAAGTGAGCAAACCGGCCATCCGTATATGGGATCCGAACCCGTGACCTTGCTGTTACCAGCACCACACTCTCCCAAGTGAGCCGTGGGCTGGCCCCCTGCTCCACATTTCAAAGGCCATATCCAGCTGATGATGGCTGCCAGGAGACTTCCTGTGCTTCAGGAAGGCTGCCCTTGGCCTGGCTAGTCTCTGCCTTGCAAGAGGAACACCCAAGGCTGATCCATTAGAACTTTATTTGGGGTGAAGATGGCAAGGCATGTGCAGGCTGGGCATGTCCAGGAAGTCAAGGTGTGGCCCCGAGGTCACAGACAGCAGGTCTAGAGCCGCGTGACCAGGTAGCAGGTGCGGTGGGAGGCAGAGAGAGTCTTGGTGACGGCACAGGGAGGGGTTGGAGGCCTGGGGACAGAGCCCAGGGCTGGGGCAGGAGGCCTCCCTAGTCGCTGCCCTGCCCCTGCCCTCCTGGACCTGAACTGCACCCTCTGGGGGCCATTTCGTGTTACCTGGGGCTAAGGCTGAAGTGGGGAACTTGGGTTCGATGGCTGCCCAGCCCTTCCTGAAGCTGTGGGAGGAGGGAGAGGGTGAGAGGTGGGGAGGGGTCCTCCCTCCCAGGGACCAGCCAAGGCCACTGCACACCGCTATCCGCCACTGTGTCTCTTCTCAGGTGAGTGGGGATGATGTTCTAGGCTTCAGGGGATGGACCTAGCACCCCAGTGGAAGGGACGGGGAGGAAGAGGGGGCTGTTACCAGATTGGTGCTGGAATGCCTTTGGGAGCGCTTTCGGTTCCAGAAATACCCCAGGACCCTGTCTCGGAATACCTGGGGACAAGCAGTAGGGGAGGTGGCCAGTGCACACCTTTCACCTGGATCCAAGTGACCGGTTCCCCCTTCCCCTCCCTCAGCGGGTGCCCTGGCCCACCTCACAGAGGTAGTCTAGGATCTCCAGGATTGTCAGCAGGCTGGCCCCGATGAACAAGCCCATCTGGCCCCCAATGTCACCTGTGGAGACAGGGTCACCCTTCAGCTCAAAGCCACCTGCCCTGCTTACACGTCCCCCGACACCAGGGTGCTCTGCACACACCCAGCAGCTCCGACACTTCATAGGCCTTCTTCTGCTCCACTGTCTCGTAGTTGAGGGCCTCAAAGAAGATATCCAGGACCAGCACATTCTCCCTGGAGAAAAACAAAGGCCTCGAATGTTCGCTGGACACCCCTGGTGCCAGGTGCTGGCAAGAAACAGGTCTGTGTTCTCAGATGCCTTTCCAGAACACTGGGAGGGGGCGTCACCATCCTGGGGACACACGAGTGAAGCATCTTGCCCAGAGTCCCAGAGCCTGTGACGTGGACGCTGGTGTCCCACCCAGGCTCGGCCAGGGCCCGCCAGGAGCCCCCCTGCGGCTCACGCTATCTCGGCCTCGCTGCGGTTGAATTTCCGGGCCAGGTAGCGGGCGGCGGCGCGGCTGGGGATCCGCACCATGGAGAGCTCCTTGGCATAGCGCGTGACGGCGCAGGGCCTGGGGCAGGAGCATGCGTCCCTCCGCAGCATCGCGTCTGCGGGCACAGGGGCCGGTCAGGGCCACGCCCGCCCGCCCGGCGGGGAGGCGGGGAGGCGGGGGAGGCTCGGCCCTTACCCAGGGCTGGGTGGGCACAGTCCTTGTACTGCTGGGGACTGCACACTGGCGCGCTGCCTGGGGGGTTGCGGGGAGGAGACGGCGTCAGGACCGGCGGGCGCTCCCCGGGCGCCCCCCGAGGGATTCGGACGCCTCCCCACCAGCCCCTTACCAGGCATGTGTATCATTCGACAGCCGCACTTCCGAGCCACGTAGCGGGTTTCGCAAACCAGACGACACCCCACTAGGCTATAGGGAGACCTGGGGTTGGGGCTGGGGCCGGGTGCACCCAGGGGATCAGAAGGCTCCAGCTCAAAGTCAGGGTCCAGAGATACTGAACTGCAGTCGCCCCAGGGCGGTGGCAGGAAGCTCAGCTGTGCAGGGTTAAGGAGGCTCTGGAGAATGTGGGAGGTGACTGGAGTGGGGACCCTGGGATAGGTCTGAGGAGCTGAGGGTAGGGTCTGAGGTGGGGGGGCTGGAAGAGGGCTTGGGAGCCTTGGGGGGAGGGCTTGGGGTCATGGCAGAGGATACTTGCTGCTGCTGGCAGGACACAAAAGTCTGGTAGCCGGGGGCCACCCCCAAGCCCAGCTGGTCGATGAGGGGCGGCTCCTCCTGGCTGTGGATCTGCACACGGATCCCCACCTCAAACGGAGTCTCCTCTGTGGGGAGGGGCCCTTGAGGCCTGAGACCCCACCATCAGGTCTCCTGCCCCAACCAGGTCAGACCTGCTGCAGTCCCCTCTCCCCGAGATTTGGATGAGCCAACCCTGCCCCTTCTCACAGGAAAGGGCATGCTTTGGGGACCCCTCCCGGCCCTTCCCCTAGCCTTTTCCCTAGCCTTTTGCAACCCAACATGCCCCAGCCTCCCAGGGGTGCCTCTTACCCACGTCCCGCCACACGGGCAGATACTCCTCCTGCTGCACGTCCAGCATGATCTCCAGCCCATTGCCGGCACCGCCCTTGGTGGTGGTGAGCAGCTCGGCCCCGCCGGCGCCGGAGTTAAACGTGTAGCACCGCCCCATCCGGGTGAAGACCTGGGTGGGCAGACAGGATGGCAGCCCTCTCCCCTAGGCAAGCACGCGGCCAATGGCACCTCTCCTCCTTGCTCTGCGTGGTCTCCTCTTTGAACCCTGAAGCCCACATCTCAATGCCCCTCAGCCCCATGCTCCATGTGGGCACGTGTGGTGGGACCCTCTTTGGGTCCCATTACTCCAACTCCTCTACCCCCCCGCCCCCCTGCTGCACACACACCCCAAGGCCCAGGGCACAGCCTACAGGACAAGTGTTTCTTTGGGGACTGGGTAAAAGGAAGTGGGCTGCACAGTTGCCCTCCTCTGGGGCTGGCAGAACACTGAGGAGGCAGAAGGGTGGAGAGAGGGGTCTACTGCCCCAGAACAGTCCACTTGGAGAGTCTCCCCCCCTTCCCTCCAGGAACAGGGTCTCCACAGGCCAGACCTTAGGCCCAGAGCCAGCCTGGGTTGGTGCCCGTGCTGGGAGGCACGGCCTTGCACACTGCGTTCAGCTGGGAGACAGGGAGGGGCCCGGGAGGACCACTTCTTGGGCTGAACAGAAGGACACTGCAGGGTGGGGAGCCCGGGCAGACGGTGTTAGGTGCCCTGACTTTGGGGAGCCTGGGCTGACAAGGCCGGGATTGTGGGTCCCTGGGCTAGTAGGGCGGCCAGCTCACCTCGGTGAAGTTCTCAGGCCCACACGGCTGGCCGCGGTAGCGGCAGTCTAGCAGCATGCCATCCAGGGAGTGCCCGGCGCGGGCATAGAGTTGTGCCATGTCGAAGGTGGCACTGGGCATGAAGCCGGGCGGCGCGGGCGGCTGGCCCAGGGCGTGCAGGAAGGCGGCGTGCTCGGTGGGGTCGAGGCCCAGCAGCGTGGGCCCAGCCCAGTGCAGGTCGTTGGGCGTGAGGCGTGAGCGCCGCAGCGGGTTGATGTTACACAGGGTGACGGCCGGGAAGGTGAGCCGGTGGCTCTCGCGCTCATCCAGGGCTGTCTGGTGGTGGAACTCCCTGTAGTAGTGCACCCTCTCAACCACCTGGTAGAGGAAGGTGGCCAGCGACAGGAGCACGGCCGTGGCCCACAGAACCCGGCGCAGGGTCAGGCCACCTGGGCCGAAGACGTGGCCCAGCCCGTGCAGCGTACAGTTGCTGGCGAACACGCGGATGTCTGAGGTTGGCTGCCGGGCCTCCTCCGGCCCTGAGGGGGGCTTCATGGCTGGAGTCAGGGGCCAGGGGCTGGTGACCAGCTCCAGGGGCTTGGCGGAAGAGAGGGAGGGTGGGAGGGCTGGGAGGGCTTGAGAGAGAGGTGGGCCAGCAGGGGCCACCGCAGGGGAGGACAGGGGAGGAGAGGGTGGGAGAGGAGCCAGTTCCAAGAGGTGATTAGGAGGGCACTGGCCTGGCAGGATTGGATGAGTTGACCTGGCTGGTCCAGCTTGGCCTTCCCAGGAACAGGCGGTGGCTCTGCTGGGCTTGGCGCTGGCTGGGGGCTCCGCGGCAGAGACCAGGTAGGGTACAGCTAACGGTGGCAGGCAGGGGCTGTGGAGCGGTCCCGAGGCAGTGCTGAGCTGGAGCTGCCGCAGAGGATTGGGTTTCAGTAGTGAGGGGGGCAAGGGGGCCGGCAGAGCAGTCTGGGGGGCGGGGGAGGTCCCTGGGGCCCCAGGCTGAGCCATTAGTGCAGCGTGGGGGGGCCGTGGCTGTCAGAGGCCAGAGGCGCCAGCAAGAAACCGCAGTGATCCTGGGTAGGGATTGAGGGCAGCCTAGAGATAAGTTGGGGCTGGGGGCATCTTTGGCCCTCAAGGTTCCCAGTTGCAGCCCCTATGTGTGGGGCATGAGGGACAGTCACTGCCCCTTGGCCTAGCGCCTCTCTCCTTTCGCCTCTCCTGCCTCCCCACTAACCTCACCCAGGATAATTGGTTCTTTCACAAAGAGTGGAGTTGGCTCTTGACCAGGCTGGAGAGTAGTGGGAAGCTTGGCATCAGCAGATCTCTTCTGTCTCTGCCCTCAGTGTCCTGGCCTACACTGGATGGCCTGGGGCCTCTTCAGTTCCCATGTCTGGGGCCGTCTTGAGTGTCCTTCCCTCCCTAAGGAGCCAGATTCAGTCTCCCACACTCAGGCTTCCTGTTGGGGAGGCTGGCCTCTACCACAGTGACTGTGGGCCCACCTGCCACCTCCCAGGTATCAGGTGCCCCACCTGCCCAGGTACAACACGGGAGTCCCACATGCCCACCCCTCCTTGGTACGACATGGGTATCTTAAGATTTTACATCTTACTCTTTTCACTGAACACATTCTGGAGATGATTATTCAGTACCTGGACAACTTCCTCGGAGGAAGTTTTCTTTTTTTTCCTTTTTGTCTTTTTTTTCGTGACCGGCAACGGATCGCAACCCTCAGTGTCACGCCCGTACCGGACTGGCAACGGGATCGCAACCCTCGGTGCTGCGCCCGCACCTCGCTCAGCCAGTGAGCAGCCGGTCTGTATGTGGGATCCGAACCCTCGGCGGGAGCGCCACCTCGCTCCCAAACGGCGCACTGTAGCAGTGCGCCACCGGGCCGGCCCCCTTCCTCAGTGTTTTCTATGGTTGCATACCATTCCATTATTTGGATTTACTATATTTAGTCACTCCCCCTATTGGTGAATGTTGGGGATTTCCAGTCTATTACAACGTTGCTATTGGAAACCATTACATAGATGTAAGCACCTAGAAATAGGACTGCTGGGTCAAGAGGCCCCTGTGTTGGTAATTTGACAGGAGACACCAAACTCCCCCATAAGAGTTCTGCCATTTTGCACTCCCACCAATAATGTGGTAGTGGGCCTCTTTTGCACGGGGGCTTTCTAAAGGAAGTGACACTGCCCTTGAACCAGCCCTGGGCCACCATGCTACTGCCATGTGAGAAATCTGGCCTCAAACGGGCAGAGCCAGCACATTATTTGACTGAAGACGTTTTTGATGACCCAGAGATGATGGGTGGGGGCGGAGGGGAGGATTCCCACCAGCAGGAAAACAGACCTCCAGAAAGCGAGTTGCTGTCTAAAGGTCAGTGCCAGGTGGACTGAAAAGGGAGTAGGGCATCTTGCTAGCCCACAGCACTGGGGACAAGGGGCCAGCAGAGCTGAAGGGCTGCCGCCCAGCTCAGGGCTGCAGGGGACAGCCCAGAACACCTGCTTGGAGGACAGCTGGGGCCTGGTCCTCATCAGTGTCAAGCTCTGTGTGTGGCTAAATGCTCATGTGCCCTGCCCCTGTGTATCTGGGAACTGGGTGACACTCCCCTCTTCCCTGCAGGTCTGAGAGAAAGCAGGCTTATCTCCATTAATTTATTTACTGAAGTTTATTTCTATTCCATCTCCATCCAAAAAGCATTTGAGGCTGCCAGGCTCATTTTGGTGGCTTTTGGCCATTAGTGGTATAAACAGTTCCACCAACCAAACACAATCACACTGTGCTGCACCTGCCTGCCCACCTGCCTGTCTTCCTGACAAGGCCACAAGCTTCGTGGGGACAGGGGCCATCCTCCCTCCCCAGTGTAGTATCAGTGACCCATGATAGGTGCTTAATAAATATATACTTTGGAAGGATTGAGTGAATAACACGGTATGACATGTCACAGATGTGACAACTTTCCAAGGCTACGGCATTATGATTTTTAAGTACTTTACCATAGATTATCCCATCTAAACTTTTTTTTTTTTTTTTTTAAAGATGACTGGTAAGGGGATCTTAACCCTTGACTTAGTGTTGTCAGCACCATGCTCTCCCAAGTGAGCCATGGGCCGGCCCTATCCCATTAAAACAGACTTTCAAGAGTAAGCACAGCCAGTCTTCTGTCTCTGCTGAGTAGCTGGCGGAGCCCAGGCTGAGGAACGTTGCTCAGGGAGAAGCAGGCGGAGTGGCTCCTCGAGCTGTATTGGCGGTGGGTTCTACTACTTCCCTCGTAGCTGGGAGGGGTGGAAGAAGGCTGAATTCGGAGAAGCCACCCTGGAGATGTAAGGAGAGACCTAGAATCTGGTGTCAGTAGGCATCTAGGGATCCTGGTAGCTGGGCGGGTGAAGCAGAAGCTGCCTTGGCTGGCTGCCCCACAAGGGAGGGGTCAGGCAGACAAGCAGGGTCTCTGGCCCCACAGAAGGCGGAGGCCCTGCTCTGGGCTGCACTAGGGTGGGGGGAGGAGTTAGCGGGAAGTACCCGGGAGCCAGCCCAGGCTCTGCTCCTGCTGCCCTGAGATGCAGCCTCTGATCAGCCAGTAAGCAGGATATCAAACCAGGGTGCTGTGGCTCTGGGATTTTTGGGTGGTTTGTCCCCAAAGTACATCTGGTCGTCACCCATCCTCTCAAGAGGCTGTGAATCCCACCTGGCTCCTGCACTCAACCTGAGCTGCTGCTGCCTCTTCCAGGCTGGCCTCCCAGCAGCAGTGTCCACCCCATCTGCACACTGCTGCCACCACCCCCAGAAAGACGGCACTGCCTTTCTTTGTCACAGAATGAATCCAAAATGCTGGGCTGGCTGTGAAGGTGCAGCATGGGCAACCCCTCTTCCCCTCCCTGGAGAGCAGAGCTCTGTGGAGTCCCACAGACTGGACATGACTGGATGGGGGAAGGTGCCCAGTGGAAAGTGGCATGGACATCGCCAAGGCTAGAGGCAACTGGCCCTAGGAGCAGGTGAGGAGGGCTGGTGCATCTGCAGCCACACAGGCACACGAGGTCCTGACGGCTCCTCAGTCCTGACGGCTCCTCAGTCCTGACGAGTGTTTAGTCCAAGGGCCTTTCTCATGTACCTTTCCAGGCCCCTCAGAAGCCACCTGGAGCCCAGCTCTGCCTCCTTCACAGCTTTGGGACCACAGGCTCATGCTACTCGGGCGGCTCCTCAGTCCTGACGAGTGTTTAGTCCAAGGGCCTTTCTCATGTACCTTTCCAGGCCCCTCAGAAGTCACCTGGAGCCCAGCTCTGCCTCCTTCACAGCTTTGGGACCACAGGCTCATGCTACTCGGGCTGTCTCCCCAGCCTCTTTCAAGGTAGGCTCCAGTCCCACCTTGTCCACATGCATCTTGGACCACTCTAGGGAGGCTGGTCTGGCAGCACTGCTCCTCCGATTGATTTTGCATTAACTGCTCCCTGTTGGTTTTGTTTTTGTTAGCACTACAGTCCTGCAGCTGAGAGTTCTGGCTCCCTCCTCTGTGCATTCATATCTGGGTGCTCTCAGTGTGGTGGGGAGGTTGGCCCACAGTCTCCCTGGGTGAAAGCTTGGGAGCGCAAGGCAGGGCGAGTGGCAGACAGCCAGGCAGGCTGTGTCCTTCTTGAGGGAATGGGCCACTGTGCACCCAGCCCCCCTACCCAGACCCTACACCTGGGCCCTGTTAGGCATCTGGCCCCTTGGAAGAAGTGAGGAGGTGAAATCTAGGGATCAGGACTGTTAATGGGGCAGGGAGAACGGAGGAAGGTTGTTTAGAAGATGGGACTGTGGGCTTGAGGGTGGGCCGAGGGCTGGGTTCCTTCTCCCAGGATTCAGAGAAGCAGGGAGACGCAGGAGTGTGCGAGTCAGGCCCCGCCTAGGGAAGTGAGGTCCTAGCAAGGGTGGGGGAAGAGCATTGGTCTGGATTTCCAGGCCCACTTCTAGACCCTGATTTTTTAAAAACTCCCTGGAACTGGGGGCCTGGATAGCATTAGGGTGTAGGAGAGAGGAGTGATCCCAACCTCCCACCAGCCCGGCCCCACGGCCTAGGCTTTACTGTGTCACTGTGAGCAGGGGCCGGGGAGTAGCCCCAGCATCTGAAGCCACAGCACGCTGGCCCTGGGGCTCAGTCTCTGTTGAGCTCCCCCCACTGCTGAGTCCTGGCTCTGACACTGATGTGTGGCAATGACCCACTCTCAGGGCTTGTGCTGGCGGTTCCTGGGGCCTTTCGGCTTCTCCGGAGCTGCAGCCGACATCAGCGGGGCATCCAGGGCCTGCCTCCGGATGAGCTCCGCATAGAGCCCGCCTTTCTGCAGGAGCTCTTCGTGGGTTCCGGCCTGACATGGGAAGAAGGGCAAGTGGTAACTCCCTCCCGGCACAGGATTCGGAGCACCAAGAGGCTGAGCTGCTTTATCAGCCACTGTCCCATCTGAGGACATTCTGAAGCCAAAGCCCAACCTGAAAGGAACTGGCACACAACCTTTGCTTGAACGAATGGCTGGAGCCAACCCCCACAGCCTCTGAGGTTTGCTCCTGACGGGTCCCCGATCAGGTCTCTGGCTCTGCCTCTTCTGCACCACAGCCCTGCCCTGGGCGCCCCACCCCAGCAATCACACTTTCCCCAGTACTTTTCCCTTTGCTCCTGGGAGCCAATGGTATAGCTATAGTGTCCCTGGGGACAGAGGAAGAAATGAGGCCCTGAGAGGCCAGGGCTCGTCTAAAGGAAGCAGTTCCCGAATCTATGTGGGATGCTGCTTCCAGAATATGTCCCCAAGCCAGATCCATACACAACTCAGCTGAACACCAGGTGCACCGGCCATGGCTAAAGCCATCCCTAACCCATGGACTCCCCTGCCCCTGCAGGCCCAGACTAACCTCCCAGACACGACCATTGGCCATGACAACGATGTGGTCGGCCCCACGGACAGTGCTGAGCCGGTGGGCAATGACTAGCACGGTGCGGCCAGCGCTGGCCCGGTCCAGGGCCTCCTGCACAATCCGCTCAGACTCTGCATCCAGTGCGCTGGTGGCCTCGTCCAGGATCAGCACTGTGGGCTGCTTGATGAGGGCCCGGGCGATGGCCAGGCGCTGCTTCTGGCCACCAGACAGGGTTGTGCCCCGCTCACCTGGGGAGGGAGTGGACAGGGCAGGGACGTGAAGCGATCCTCAGCTCTGCACTTGGGGTGGCCTGCAAAGGGGCACCAGGTCCTTCCTGAACTTCCATCTGGTCCCTCCACATACCCCACTGACCCGTCACTGCACGCTCATCCTGTCTTTCCGAGGGTGGGGTGATGCCTGTCAGCTCCCCAGTCTCACATCCCTCGGCAAATGAGTGCATGCACTCACACAAAGTAACAGAAGTCATGCAGGGAGCAGGGCTCATCGCACACTGGAGTTACCCCTTGCCTGCCACAGCAGGGCCTCAGAGCCAGGACAGCCCCTTCTGTGCCCTGTGCCTGCAAGTCCAGCCCCCTTCCTGGCCTTCAGGTTTCTGCAGCGATGGAGAGCATCCGGCACCCAAACGTGGGCTCCCGGAGTGTGAGGACTCCAGGCAAAGTGGGATTCAAAGCCCAGCAAGGACAGCAGAAGTGGCAGTCTGGGAGCCAGAAAGATCCTCAAGGCCACAGCAGGGTCACGGATCAGCAGCGGTAGCAACTCTGAGAAGCCCCAGATGAGCAGGGAGTGTGCTAGGATCTGAGGTACAAGGAAAGAGCCACCCAGGAGAGGGGTGGGAGAGCCCCGGTCACGACAGTGTGCAATGTGAATGGGGTGTAGTGCAGCTGCACTGGCAACGTGGGATAGGAGGAACAAGCCAGAGCCAGCGGGCACAACTCAGGAGCTCAGTTAGACTGAAAAGAGTTGAGAACCCCAGATAGTCCTGCATCCTTAGAAGGCTGGGACGTTCTGCAACAGAGGCGAGACACTGGATGATAAAAACGGCCCCAAAGGTTGAAAAAAGACCTCTGAGATAAACACGTAAAGCTGCAAGCGGCCACATGAACATTCTACAGCGTGATGCTGCACACTCCAGTGTTCCAGAATCACCAGAGTCCTCTTCTGGGAAGTCAGAAGAGAGACCTGCTCAACCAAACCAACCCCTGTGATGAGTGTGGAGACGCCTTTAAAGAACAGAAGAACAGGAATGAAACAGGCGCAGGAGAGAGACAGCAGTTACAGGATATAATCTCCCACTTCTTTTTGGTCTTGGGACATGGCGGGCCCCGGTAGGCTCTGAAGAGATTCCAAACACCACGAATCACTTCTGTCCTGTCACTATGCTCCCTGTCATATTCTCTAACTCCTCCGGAGCCTTCCTGTCTCTGCAGCTGGCCTGGCCTGCTGTGCCTGAACCGCATGGGCCTGGACTTACCTGTCCCCCTTGGCCACGGTTCTGGTCTTCCCTGCCACGATGGCTGTCTTCCTCCCCAGCTATCCCTGCTCCCCTCAGTCCCACTGAACCATCCATGTGGCATCCTGTCCCCCACGCCTCACTATCATGGGCCCTGCAGACCAGAGCAGGACGCCATTGCTGGAACCTACCGACAACGGTGTTGTAGCCCTCGGGGAAGCTGGTGATGAACTCGTGGGCATTGGCTTCCCGCGCAGCTGCGTACACCTCCTCATCAGAAGCTTCCAGCTTTCCAAAACGGATGTTCTCCATGATGGTTGTTCCAAATAGGACTGGCTCCTGGGGGTGGGGGGACCCAGAGGTGGAGACGACAGGAAACATTGTCTTTGCCCCAGAGCCCCAAGGGGCCACTGCGTGCATCAAGGTAGTCTATTTTGGCTGGACCAGACTTGGATCCCTTGGTAGGGTCCCGGGGAGATGTTTAAAGTCAGAAGTTCAAAGTCAGAGGTCAAGCGAGGACACAGAGTGGCCCATCAAAGGGAAAGAGAGGCTGATCTCCCACCAGGGTGCAGAACCTTTGCTGGAGGTGGGAGGGGAAGTAGGCTGGGGAGCGAGGCCAGCTGGCCCAGCGGAGTGATGGGAGGGTGAAGGGCTTTGCGTTTTGGCCTCCAGCTCTTGGGTGGCCATCCCTCGTGGGATGGTGGCATGCCCTCTTTATTCTTTGGCCTCAGAGGGAAGAGTGGGCCCTTCCTGGGTTGGGCCACGGGTCCTCGCTTAGTGGTGGGTGGTGGCGGCCAGCAGTTCCAGCAATAGTGCTGTGGGCTCTCTAGACCTCCTGGAAGCTACAGGATTCGCAGAAAATCCCAGGGGCCCTAACACCCCTACTTGCTTAGACTGCTCTGAATAGGGAGCATGTGAAACAGGCCAGAGGCCTCCTGAGAGCAGTGGGATGCGGAGCTAGGAAGGAAAGAAAAGGCCTAGAAGAGGAGAGCAGGGCCAAGGAGGGAGGAGAGCGGCTGAGTGGAGGACCCCCGGCTACATGGGCCTCTGCCCGCACCTGACTGATGAAGCCGACAACCTGGCCCCGGAGCCACGAGAGAGGGCCAAGGAGGAAGGAGAGCGGCTAAGTGGAGGACCCCCGGCCACATGGGCCTCTGCCCGCACCTGACTGATGAAGCCGACAACCTGGCCCCGGAGCCACGAGAGGTCGAGGGTGCGCAGGTCCCGCCCGTCCAGCATCACCACGCCTGCTGTAGGGTCATAGAAGCGCTCCAGCAGGGAAGCCACGGTGGTTTTTCCTGGGGAGTTAGGAGTGAGGGAGGGAGGTGAGGGTTTCTGGAGACTGTCCTAGGAAAGATGGACCCTTGTGGCAGTGGAGAGAGAGCCCCACCCCCAGCCCAGGGAGGGGTGGGGCAGACGCCAAGGGCAGGGCTCACTGCTCGAAGACCTGCTCTGAGCGGCTGCCAGGGGGTGGGGAGAGGGTGGTGGGCTCCCCTTACCTCCCCCAGACTGGCCCACGAGGGCCACGATCTTGCCAGGGGGCAGCGTCAGAGTGAAATCTTTGAGCACTTCAAAGCCAGGGCGGCAGGGGTAGCTGGGAGGAGCCAAGAGAGCCCCAGTCAGACCAGGCCCCAGGCCCCCTGCCGCCCTGTTCTCTCCTGAAGTCTCACCACGGCCCTTGATGGGGCTGGCACTAAGCCAGACCTCCCCACCACTACCCCTGCAGTCCTCGGCCTAGAAAGGCCTGTCCTGCGCCTGACCACCAACACTGACCTGAAGCAGACGTCTTGGAATGTGATGGAGCCGCGGAGGTGCTCCCTGGGGATGTAGCAGCCCCCAGACAATGGGATACAGGGGCTCAGGGCCATGTACTCAAAGACACGGGTGCCCGCACTGAGTCCCCGCACTACCTGCAGGAGGGCATTCAGAGTCTGCAGTGAGGTGGCAGCGAGGCTCACCTTCTGAGCTCCACGTGGCAGGCTGTGGTCCCAGGCTCAATGCTCCTGCTTTCCCCAACAGCCAGTCACCAGGCAGAGCCCACAGCAGCACACAGGTGATGCTGGCAACTGACCGGACTCCAGCCTAGACCTGACTGTCCACAGCTTGGCCCCCAGCCCCCAGCTGCTCACCTGACCAAACAGGATGGAGAGGTTGGCCATGGACCTGCAAGGAGGAGGACATGGCAGATGAGGCCAGGGAATAGGTGGCCTGAAGCCAACCACAGAGAACGCTCCTGAAATAGGGACTGCAGGAGCCCTGGGGTCTGGCCACACTAGAATGCTGAGCCTTGGGCCCCTCCTTGGCCAGATGAAGACAATAGCTATTTGTCAATCCACCACAGGATCTGGAGAGGTGGGGGACTGTGGAAGTGGCTGTGGACTGAAGGTGCAGGCCTCAGTGGGGTGGCCTGCAGGGGCAGCCAGCTCACAGCACGCAGGGATGACAGCAGCTGACCCCATGTACACAGAAGTCAAGGTTGTGTGGCCCACCGTGGGAGATCAGGTCTAATGCTACTGACTCCTGGGGAAGTAATGACTTACATTCAAATTAAGGTGGAAAAATGATGTTAAATCGTTTCAGAGAAAGAAGAAAACAGAAGATACTGGGCCACAAGGGAGAACTCTCGGGAGACACCAAAACAAATCCGAGAAGATTTTTATCGTGGGCTTGTCCTGTAGGTGCACATGTGTGGACAGTCATGGCAGGGCTGGGGGAGGATGGGTCGGTCCCGGGAGGCTGGGGAAGAGGATGAGTCGACTGGTCCTTAGTCACTGGTCCATGACCGGCCTGGCCACCCCGTGACAGGATGTGTATCTGCCATTGTGGGTAAAGGGTCCTCTCTTGAAAAAGAGGAAAGACTGACTCCCCAGCAATCCTTGGGCTGCAGGACTCACGTCCTCCAGCATGGGGTGGGGGGTGAGAGGAGCCCCAAAGACCACACAGAAGCGGTTCTGGCAGGCTTGGGGCAATAGGCACTTGCCGAAAGCCACAGGGTGACAGCGCACAGGAAGAGCCAACCCAGTGAGCTATCGGTTGCTGAGAAGGGGGACATTCTCCACGAGAGATCTGGAAGCCATTAGGGCCTGGCAAAGAGGCTGGGCAGCAACTCAAATCCAAAACACACATGACTCATTGATGTGTGATAACCTGCTCTCAGAAATGCCACAGGATGCAGGCATCAGGCCCATTCCCACTGGGGCCCAGCCCTGGGTTCTGATGAGGTGGCCTGGCCCTGACTGTGGTCTGTCTGCGCACCTCCCCATCCCCATCGAGAACACTTAAGATGGGGTCCCAAGGCTGGGGCTGCCTGGGGTAGGCAGGATAGGCAGGACTGTCCTGTCCTACCCCACTCTGCACACCCCCGCCTGGACCCCAGCATTGACACACGCACCCTTGGCTTAACTGGCAGGACCCAGGAGCAAACGCTCCAGTGCTTGAATACAGTAAGACACAATACCCGCAGGCAGGTGGGGTAGAGTCTCCATGTGGGCAGGGAAAGAGGGACCCCCAAAATGGTGCACCTAGGGCCTGTGAGTAGCCAGTGAGGGAGATGGTGCAGACCAGCTCCTAGGTGTTCTTGCGTCTTATAGTAAAATTCTGTTAAAGGGCTAGCAGTGCAGGGTGGGTAAGGAAGGAGTCTGTACTCAGGCCATGGAGGGGAGTGAGGCCCGAGGGGGGAGGGCCAGGCTGGGCAATGCAGTGGCCCTCCCCGCAGGAGCCTATCCTGCTGCTGCCCACCGTGGAGGGCTGAGAGGTGATGTCACAAAGGGAGCCAGTGGGTTTCTTATGGGTCCTCAAGACTAAGATGATTGTCCTGCTCAGAGGCCAGAGCTTGATGGGGTGGATTGGAGGGAACTGGGCCAGCAGGAGTGGTGGGGGGCACAGCAGAGGACACACCCCAAGCCCCAGCTCTACCACGACCAGAGCACCTTTGTCCCAAAGCCACCAGGAACAGTTCCTGGGTTGGAAGGGGGATGAAGCTGCCCATGAGACTTGAGCCCAGGACCAGAGAGGGTCTGAATGTACCCAGGTTAGGGAGCATTGAGCAGAAACGCGGCCAAGGATAGCGTCGGCGCAGCCGCCCAACTGGGGGGACATGGCCTTTGTGGAACGCTGGGTTTGGGGCCTAGAGCAGGGGCTTCTCTGTCTGGA
>NW_007726327.1:587358-603256 GCF_000696425.1 Galeopterus variegatus
ATAACACCAAGGCCACGGGTTCGGATCCTATATAGGGATGGCCGGTTTGCTCACTAGCTGAGCGTGGTGCTGACAACACCAAGCCAAGGGTTGAGATCCCCTTACCGGTCATCTTTTTTAAAAAAAAAAAGAAACGCGGCCAAGGATAGCGTCGGTGCAGCCGCACAAATGGGGGGACATGGTCTTTGTGGAACGCTGGGTTTGGGGCCTAGAGAAGGGGTTTCTCTGTCTGGACTCTGACAGGACTCTGTCGTACCTGCCGTCTCTTGGCTGGCCTCACTTTACACAGGACAACAATCAGGTGACATACACAGAGCAAGGACACGAGAACCATCAAGACCAGGAGTGGTCACTCTGGAGGGAGAGCTGGGGACAATGGGGGAAGGCCACATAGGCACTGGGTCCATTTTCTACTTTCTTTTTTTTTAAAAAAAAGATGACCAGTAAGGAGACTTTAACCCTTGATTTGGTGTTGTCAGCACCACACTCTCCCAAGTGAGCCGCGGGCCGGCCCTTACTTTCTACTTTCTTGACGTGGTTGGTAGTAATATAGGTCTTTGCTCTTTAATTATTTATTACAGGATCTTCTCTCTTCAGTTACTTATCGTAATGTACAGTTATGTTTATGTATTTTTATACACTTGCTCTGTGTGGGGGAAGCAAAGTGAA
Source organism: Galeopterus variegatus (assembly GCF_000696425.1). Lineage (NCBI taxonomy): Eukaryota > Metazoa > Chordata > Mammalia > Dermoptera > Cynocephalidae > Galeopterus > Galeopterus variegatus. The sequence continues at coordinate 588,028 of NW_007726327.1, forward strand.
AAATGGCAGCAGGAACTGCTTGTGCTGAGCTTGGAAAGAGAAGGGATGGGGGAGACCTGCCCTGGACTGTGTTGTGGCCACGTCAGCTGAGGGCTCTGGGCTGCCCGAAGGGCAGATGGGGCCCAGCTGAAGAGGCAGTTCCAGATCAGCAACAAGCAACTAGCTACAAGGGGGGACTGGTAGGGGCAGGGGTCAGGGTCTCATCCCTGGAAATGGTCAGGCAGGAGATGAGGGGCCAGCTCTTAAAAGGCTTGTCAAGGATGGTCTAACCATACATGGAATATTACTCAGCCTTAAAAAGGAAGAAAATTCTGACATATGCTACAACATGAAGGAAACTTGAGGACACTATGCTCAGTGAAATAAGCCAGTCACAAAAGACCAAATACTATTTGATTCCACTTCTCTGAGGTATGTAGCATGGTCAGATTCTTAGAAACAGAAAGTAGAATAGCGGTTGCCAGGGGCTTGGGGTAGGGAGTTGGTGGTGAGTGTTTAATGGGGACAGAGTTTTACTTCTGCAACATAAAGAGGTCTGGAGATGGATGGTGGTGACGGTCACACATCATGAGTGTACGGTTGCCAGGGGCTTGGGGTAGGGAGTTGGTGGTGAGTGTTTAATGGGGACAGAGTTTCACTTCTGCAACATAAAGAGGTCTGGAGATGGATGGTGGTGACGGTCACACATCATGAGTGTACTTAACACTATTGAACTGTACACCTAAAAATGGTTAAGATGGTAAATTTTATGCTGTGTATATATTACCATAATGAAAAGTTGAAAAAAAAAAAGCTTGTTAGGGAAACCTCTGAGTTGTTTGGAAGGCTGAAGATGACCACTGCATTCCTGAGTGCAAGTCCAATCAACTGGCCTGGAGGTTGTGAGGACCCTGCAGGGCTCTTGAGGAAGGTGTGGGGGTCCCTCCCTAGGACTGTGCTTCCCTGGGGTGGCTGGGCAGTCCTAGGACTGCACAGCAGTGCCCCCAAACAACCTGGCACCCCTGTCCCTGACCCAGCAGGGCTCTGCAGGGTGGCAGGGGGCTCCTCAGGGATGGGCCCCCACTCACCTCTGCACTGTCTGGGAGGCCACAAGGAAGGACATGAGGTCTCCCCCTGTCAACTGCTGTCCAGCCACGAGGGAGCCCCCAATAAACAGGGTGCCCAGGACCATGCCTGCACAGAAGGGGGACAGGCGGTGAGGAAGGAAGTGGCTGGAGCGGAGGGACAAGCCCCGGCCCAAGCGTGTCCTGAGTCCTATCCTGCTCTGCCACCAGCTGACAGGGAAAGTTAGGCAAGTCACTTGAAAGGTCTCAGCCTCAGTTTCCTTGGCAGCCCTGCAGTACTCTACACGTGGCTCAGTTGGGACATCATACCACAGCCCCGCTGTGAACTGCACAAGTTGGCAGCGGGGCACTGGGCCATGAAGGCACTCGATAGGCATCTGAGGAGCACCGAGCAGAAGGAGACTGCCCCTCACCCCTCCCAGCCCCTCCTCAGCCCATGGACCCGGGCCCCCAGGGCGGGGACTTGCTCACTCACAGTTGAATGCGATGTTGGAAAGCCCCTGGAACAGAGCGATGCCCCTGCCCAACTCCTCTGCCTTGCAGCGGCATGCCTCCAGCTCAGCTCCGTAGCGTCTGGTGAGAGAGTCCGGGTCCAGTGCTCAGGGTGCAGCTGGGCTGCTGGGCAGGGCAGGTGGGGGGCGGGGGGATGGCCATACTTTGTGCCCCGTTCCCAGGACTCACTCCTCTTCCCGCTGCTCCATGGCGAAGGCGCGCACGGTCCGCACATTGCCCAGGGCCTCATCTGCTACGCCCGTTGCCCTGGCGATCTGCAGGGAGTGCAGGAAATGGGGGCCAGGTTGGCGACGGGGAGGACTGGTAATGGGGACAGCAGGCAGAGAGGAGCGGTAGCAGGTGGTGGGAGGGACCCCGAGAATGCTGCTACCTGTTCCTGACACTGGCGAGATAATTTTCGGAGACCTGAGCCCATCAGGGTGCCAACTCCCATCAGAGCAGGTGTGGCCACCATCAGTAGCAGCGTGAGGCGTGGGGACAGCATGGACAGAGACACCAGGCATCCAGCCACCTGGGTGCAGCTTCGCAGGCCCTGGGAAGGAAAGCAGCAGGCTACTTGTCATCAGCATCACAACCCAGGGGACTTTGCCAAGGGTCACCTCGCTACTGCTCTGCACTCATAAGGTCAAGGCCATAGGTCTGAGCCCTAGGGGGCCAAATGGCAGTCCACTGGTCATAGAACATAACCCTTTCTTGACCAGCCAGGGCACAACTGGCGCACATGAAGGGGTAAGTGAGAATGTCTACACAAGTCCCAGTTTGCTTCTCTTTCTGTTCTAGAACCTGAATAAAGAAGATGGCATGGGGGTACTGCCCAGTGACTGCTCTGGGCCAGAGTCTGGCATGATCCAGCAGCCACAGCGATGATGGGGGTGGAAAGGGGAGGCCATTAGCACACAGCAAAGAGCCATCATGCGTGCTCAGTGTGTCAGCGATCAGGGCACTCTGGGGACAAAGCAGGCCAGGTGATCTCGCTCTTGCGAGGAAAGGCTTTTGTCTGAGTCCTTGGAAAGGCTTTCTGGAGGAGGGAGGGTTTCTGAAGAGTGAAGCAGCAGCCTGTCCTGACCTTGGACACTACCTCAGTGCCTCCCTTCCATGAACTTCCGCGTTCCCTCACCCACACCCTCAGCAGACGGCAGGCGTCTGGTGGCAGCACGGGCCTTGGCTCCGGGCCCAACAGCAGGGCTGGGGCAGGGCAGGGCAGGCCTGGGGAGTCTGCACTGGGGAGTGTGTGTGTGTGTGTACAGGGGGGGCCCTGAGGCTACTGACCTGGGAGATGACAAGCTTGAAGGATGATTTAAACTCCTGCACATCAGTTGTCAATCGGCTCACCAGCTGCCCTGTCCTTTTAGCATCAAAGAAAGCAATGTCCTGTCTGGTGGTGGGACATGGCGCAGCAGGTGGGGGGAAAAAGGGAGACATGGCTTCAGGATGAGGCCTCACCCCCAGACCCTTACCCAGACCCTTGGGGCCCAGGAATCAGCCCTGCTGTGCACCCTGCAGGAGAAGTACCGGAGCAGGGAGCTGAAGAGGGCCCTCCGCATGTCCACGGCCATGCGCTCACCAACATGGGACAGCAGCACCAGGTACCCGAAGGTCAGTAGTCCCTGTGAGAGAGGCCAGTGCACTCAGGGATGCCCAGGGTGGCTCCTCTGTGTGCCACAGGCCCTCCCACCCTGCTGTACCTGGATGCCATAGAGGATAAGCAGGTGGGTGCCGAGACTCCGGGACTCTGTCATGAAGCTCCCCACATGGTCCCTTGTGTACTTGGCCACGATCTCTACCAGCTGGCCCAGGAGTAGGGGGATCTGAACATTCACCAGTGCGGCACCCAAGGCCAGCTGGAATGGGGGGTAGACAGAGAGGCAGATGTCCAGAGAGCGGGAGCCACACTCTTCTTATCCCCAGCTCTGACCTTGGCCCTTCCTCTTCCACTATGGAGCCTTGTTCTTGTTTATGCTGTGGCTGCTTGTGTGGACACACTAGTGCCTCTCTGAGTTAAAGCCCAGCCTTCCAGTCCCTGTGTACCCTCGCACCCTGCAAACCCAGCTGCCCTGTGCAGATTCTCCTGGTATCCCTTGGACCCCAGGTCCCCAGACCAGCCCTTGCTACTCCTACAAGGTCTCCTTTGAGACACAGTGAGGCAGGAATGCTGTTTCTGTGCAGCTCTGGCTCAGGGCTTCTGCAGATTCCTTCCTGGGTCCTTCCCTGTCCCCAGTATGGAGGAGCAGGGAAAGCCTCACCACGATGGCTACCCCCAGGACCAGCAGGTGGGGGCGCAGAAACTGCCAGAAGAGCTCCCAGTTAAAGTAGGAGTCCACGACATGGGGCCTGGCGTAGGCAGGAAGGGCCTCTTCTGCCTCACACAGGGCCACAAGGCAGAGGCGGGGACGCTTGCTCAGAACCACGGAGCCTAGCAGGGCTCCTCCAACCCAGCACCAGGCAGAGGGGCTCCGGCTGGGGGCTGGCAGGGCTCGAGGGAGGCAGGTCCGGAGCTGGGCCCGGAGCTGGGCCATGGCCTTGAGGAGGGAGGAGCTGTGGCGGCCATCAGAGTACCTGCAGGGAGAGAGTGAGCCATGAACCATGGCGCTCTGGCCGAGTCTTCTGGAGAGCAGCATCTTCTCTTTTTTTTTAAAATATAAAACGGAACTCGTGGCCTTGGTGTTATCAGCCCCACAGTCTCCCGAGTGAGCCATGGGCCAGCCCAGCATCTCCTCTTCTTTCAGGCTCGCCACCCTGCCTTGCTCAGGGCTGTTCTTAAGCAACTTCAGTGTCTAAGACAAATGTACACATGCAAAGTCACTGAGGAATGAGACAGCTGAGCACAGAATGAGGTTTTAAGCATTATCGCAGACAGCACCCAGCCAGCCAGGCCCTCTTGGCCTCCAGAGGCGCTGACCCCGAAGTCAGTGACGATCTCCAATTCACACTTGCATAATCCCAGCATGCCAGGGCTGGAGGATGGCTGGTCCACAGCACGGCTTTGGCAGACAGGGATGCAGGGGTCCTCAGCAAAGGAGGCTCAAGAGCTGGTGGGAGAGGCGAGTGCCTGTGCCCTGAGACTGCTCATGGTGCAGATGCGGCCTGCCTTACCAAGTGACAGCTATTCCCATGGGACATATGAACAAAATTACACAGAACTGAGAGCTGAAATAATCTGTCCACAAGCTGCAGAACTGGGACAAGAGGGGAACTCTGCTGTCTGATTCCAGAATCCAGCTTGTTCTCTGCCTTCTGTGACAAGCCCAAGACTATGTGTGGCAGGGCCAGGACTGGACCTGAGTCTTCTGACTTAGATGCCCCATCACCCTACATCCCTCCTAGCCTGGGGTGCCCTGTGTGACAACGCATGAGGGGAAAGGGTGACACGCTCCCTTGCTACTGGCTGAAGAAGGAAACAAACAAACAAAAATTCAAATACCTTGGGCCGGCCCGTGGCTCACTCAGGAGAGTGTGGTGCTGATAACACCAAGGCCACGGGTGAGGAAACAAACAAACAAAAATTCAAATACCTTGGGCCGGCCCGTGGCTCACTCGGGAGAGTGTGGTGCTGATAACACCAAGGCCACGGGTTTGGATCCCATATAGGGATGGCCGGTTTGCTCGCTGGGTGAGCGTGGTGCTGACAACACCAAGTCAAGGGTTAAGATCCCCTTACTGGTCATCTTTAAAAAAAAAAAAAAAAATTCGAATAACTTGTCTTAGGCTAAGTACCTTCATTTTCCCTTAGTTGCCATATCTATAAAATGGTAATGTAGGGCCGGCCCGGTGGCGCACTGGATAGTGCGCCGCTTGGGAAGCACGGCGGCGCTTCCGCCCGAGGGGTCGGATCCTACATACAGACCGGTTCCCGCTCACTGGCTGAGCGAGGTGCGGGAGCAACGCCAAGGGTTGCGATCCCGTTGCCGGTCCCCGGCCGGGTACGGGGGCAACACTGAGGGTTGCGATCCGTTGCCGGACACGGAAAAAGACAAAAGACAGAAAAAAAAAAAAAAAAAAAAAAAAAAAAAAAGGTAACGTAGACTCAACTGTTCAAGACATTTTGGAAGCTACTGTGTGCAGGTGCTGTGCTCGGAGGTGCAGGGCGTACTGAGGTGAACAAGACAGCCAAAGAAACTACCCTTGTGGTCACCACGCTCCAGCGCAGGAAGACAACTAGTTAACGGGGAATTGCAGGTACACTGAGAGCACGGAGCAGGAGCTCCTCTTCTCCAGGGGGTCAGCAAAGGCCTTCCAGATGAAGCCTGAGGGGGAACAGGAGCCAGCCAGGTGTGGGGGTGGGGGAGCTCTAAGCAGAGGGAAAGCATGCTTGAGTGTCTACAGTAAGAAAGGATGAAGACAAGTTTCAAGAACAGTATGGCTGAAGCCTGGCAAACAAGGCAGAGGAGACCTGAGGTGTGAGGAGGGGGCAGTCATTCCAGTCTGTGTAAAACACCCGGACTTGAGAGGGCAACAGGACCATTTGTGGTTCTGAGGCTGGGGTATGACATAATCAGATTTGCATTTTAAAGATCACAGCAAAGGGGAATAGCTGGAGGGGACAGGACTGGCCATAGGGAAGCCCATTAGAAGCACAAGTTATCTGGCTAAGAGGGTATGGTGGGATGCTCAAAGACCCAAATGAGATTAGTGATGGGAAGGGCTTAAAAAAAAAAAGCATACGGTGTGAATTTTTCCCTTTACCATCATGTTCTTTCATGTTCCCAGACCCTTCCAATTGCAGACTGCATCCCACCCTCCCCTTGCTTTTAGGGAAGCCTGTGCTTCTTGCTACCTCTGTATGACGCCTCCCCCCAACCCTTTCCCCCTACTTGGTTTTTATGTCTTGTTTTCCACTGTGTGCTTAGGTCTATTCTAAATCTTAGATAGAGATGCTCACTCTCCTTCTGCCCGGTGTAATTGTCCAATTTTCCCATTAGACTATGTGTTCCTGAAAGGCAGGAAGCTATATCTTTTGTTTGCTGCACTTAGCAGAGCTCTGTTACATAATATTATGTTCAGCAAATGTTTATGTTTGTTGAGCACACACATGGCCTTATTAGAGAGGCAGAACAATCTGACCTGACTACTGCAGTGTTTTGCAAATGGTAAGACCTTCTCGCCAGCAGCAAGAAATACATTTTACACTGCAACCCAGTACAACAAACATATATATGCCACACCAACTTAAAATACTTCACAAAACAATACTTCCCTCAATTTTTAACAAACGTTCTGATATTTTCTATTATATTCACTTTCACATGGTCCTGACCCACTGAATTCATTTCATGATCTACTCAAAAACACTGACTAATGAGAGCACATATACTCGAATATTATTTGATGTCTTTCTCTTCGTTTCTCTCTGGTTTAAATAATATCAACATCCTTACTCTTTCCTGAGGACTGTTTTCAAAACCTTTTAATAATTTACCATGGCCACTTTCCAGCTTTTCTCATCTTCTCCAAACTGAGAGTCTACGAATGGCGTGGTCATTGCCAAGAACTGGCGGATTCCTTGCCAGCACCAGTAAGTCTAGCTCCAGCGGGCCCCGGCTCTTGCACTCCATCAATCAGATGGACTTTCCAAACGACACGTCTCCAGATCCACCCGCCCTTGGGAATCTTTTGCCTGTTCGGCCCTCAGGTCATATGCTCTAGCCTTGGAAGAAAATAAGCCCCTTCTCATACAGCATTTACATTCGAGTTGTTGTTTCAGGGTCCTTGTCTGTTTTCCACCTGTCTGTCTCTCTGGACCAAGGTTTGCAGTCCTTCGCCAAGAACAAACATACACGAGTTATTAGATTGACTCTTTATCCCTGCTGAACGTCTCCAGCTCCAGGAACCATGTTTGTTCCGCTCACTTTGAATCCTGGGAGCACCACAGATACTAGATGTCTCTCAACACTAATAATTTTTGTCCAAACCTCCGGATCGATTCTAAGAGGGAAGACGAAAGCCGGGAATGGCGCCCCCTGGTGGGCAGTGAGGCCTGGGCGTGGTCACTGACACTGAGTGTCCCCACCGTCAAGCCTACACACGGACACAGACGCGCTGAGCCTCCTGCTGGCACCTGGACCGTCACTATAAATAACTGAGGCCAGTTCCCCGGGGGGTGACATTCCAACCCGGGCCGGGCTGGCCTACAACTCCCAGCAGGCCCCGCGCGAGCCTGGGGACTCCATCTCCCGGCAGGCCCGGCAATGACCTGCCGGCCGGTCAATGGTCCGCACTCCTAGTAGGTTTGTCCCTGTTTACCTGACGGCCGAGAAAGTCTGGAAGCGGAGAGGTAGTAGCGGCCTGCCTGGGACAGGGCCTCCCCGAATCCCGACCCGAAATAAGTGCACCAACATGCTGGGGCGGGAAAACAGGAGCAGCCGGCAACGACAGCTTCACCCTCATCCCACTGAGGGCTCCATATTGGCTCCGACACCCATCCCGACAACCCCTTCGCGCCTCGGCGGTGATTGGTGGAAAGACCCATCAATCTCGTTGCTAGCTGTGATTGGAGAAAATGGTGTCAGTCCTCTTCCTTCCGAAGCTGTGATTGGGGAGAGTCATCTACCCGCCCGTCCCCAGCTCTGGGCGGGGCCGATCCGGAAGGGACATTTCCTTCCGCCGGTGTCGTAGTCGAATCGGGGTGACGTTTTGAGGGTGTGCGCTGTCTGTGCCCCCCCCCCCCGGGGTATCTATAGTAACATTGACCCCTAGGTTATTTTCTTAAGGGTACTCCCGACGGTCTCAAGGTGTCCTGGGGTCTCTAGGGAGCGTAGAGCGCTGGCTCTGGGAGAGAAGTGAGCAGCAATCGACTGGGAGTTCATCAAAACACGCGCACGTACCTGGCCACCGCCCCTCTTTCCCAGGCGTGTCAGAGCTCCTGGGCAGCCACGTGTATTTGCGGAAAAACTCCTCTGGTGATTCTAATACTTTCTTGCCCCACTCCTCAACTATTGCGAACTACTGGTATGGAGGTCCTGTAGCTTCTCAAGGCGCGACCTCAGACCGGTCTCCTCCATAGATTGCCTCCTCACCCTGGTCAGGAGGACATGCCCGAGGCTCCTACCAAACAGCGAACAGCGCTGGCACCTCTATTTGGAGCTTCTTTTTTCCCAGTAATTATTTGTTTGCATGTCTGTCTTCCTCCCTGGGCTGTGACTTCTTGTTGAGTAGTGGTTCTGCTTAATTCATCTCTCCCCTTCCTCTCCAAATGCGTGGCAGGGAAAAGTGCCCTTTATAATAAATTGACTTGAATCGGAGGTGGTGGTAGAGAAGCTGTTCGTGGATGAATCTAGGTGGAACTGGGTAGGAAAATGTGCCAGGATTAGTCTGAGGTTGGGCTGGGGAGCTCAGGTGCATGGGGAAGGGTCCTAATGTGAGTTTGGTGGAATAGCCATGACATGGAGTGAGTGATATTGGGTGAGTGAGGTGGGAGAGACTAGACAAAATCCCATATAACCCATCTTGACAGATGTCTCAGAAAGATCACGGGAATTTCCTGGCTCCTTTACAACGTGGGATTCCTTTTTGCCACCTATAGAAGGGCTGGGTCTTGTTTTCATAGTTCTCTGTCCTGCTCAGGGATAAAGGTATGTAAGACCTGAGCTACTATGACCATTCCCCTCCCAGAAAGGAGGCACAGAAGGAGAAAAGCAGGCATATCTGGACTCAAGTCTTGTGGGTAATTCCGTGATTGCTTTCACATTCCTCTAATGAACAATTTGGAAGCACTGTGTTCCTCTCTCCATTTTATGGATACTGGCCCCTACATCAGCCCTTGGGCCTGAGCCCTGGAGGTTCTGACACCTGGTGGCTGAATCAGCACCTCAGGAATGGGCTTCCGTAGGAAACCTGGTGATTCAGGGCCTCAAGAATGGCGTTGGGCAAGCCACCACACCAGCTGCCCTTGTCTCCTCCTCCTTGTTGAGGCAACAACAAGGAAGTCAACTCAGGTACCCAAATTATCCTTCCAAATCCTGAACCCCAAGCTACCCTCCAGTGCCAGTTCAGCCCTGATGGTTCTCAGGAGGCCCCAGAAACTGGAATTTCTGGAGGCGAGGGGGTGTCAGGGTTCAAGAGGGTAAGGAAGTAAACATGGTGGAACTGTCAAGGAACTTGACTTTTCTAGTTTAAGCTCCCAAACCATGTTTCAAATCCAAAATAGCTGCCTTTCCTTTCTTCACTTCCCTCCTCTGCTCACTTTACCCCAACCTGGCTGCAAAGTCAGGCAGTGTCCCCTCTTCCCTTCCTCAGCACCCTTAGACGAAAGAAACGTGCAGCCTTTTCTTTTTCTTTCCTTTTTGGCCTTAAAGCATTTCCCTGTTGATTGCTGTGTGTTTGTGTGGAGGGACAGGGGTAAGATTTTAAGAAATGAAAGACTTAACATCTTGGGCCCAAGATACAGCAACCCTTTAATAGGGTTTTGCTTTTTGTTTTTATTTGCCTGTCATTCTCTTCTCTTTATCTTTAATTCACTCAAGATCCAAAGATGGAGACAATAGGTATCTCCTCTTGTCTCAATGTGTCCCTGCCTCTTAAACTGATGCCACTCCCACGGGCCCTGGGAGGTTTGGCCCCAGGTTGCCCTGTCAGGGGTGTGAGTGATCAGACAGGTGACTCCGAGCTGGGACGCCTAAGGCCTGCCTGGCCTGAGTCACCTAGTGTTGTTATTGTCATTGTTCTTGTTGAAGTCCCAGCTCAGCTCCACAGACCTCTGTGGAAACAGCAACAGCTCCCATCTTTCCAACCTTCTGGAGAAGCCACAGCCCGATGGTGAGCCGAATGGGCTGGGGGGGAGGCAGGGGGCGGCGTAATAACTTCGTATAGCATACATTATACGAAGTTATACGATTCAAGACATTTTGTAAAACTGAATTTTGGGGTGCTTCCTGTTTATTAGAAAGTGAATAAGACTAACCACCAAATAGCCGCATATCAGTGTTATTCGACCTATCTTGTCAGGAGACACTTAAATTTTCGTAGATGTGGAAGTTTAAAGTTTGGCTCTCCACTGAGTTTGTGCTTCCAGATAATAACTCTTTTTCTCCGTTGGCCTCACTGATGTGAAAATGGAAGTAAGTTTACTGGAAACGGGCGGCTGGGGCGATGGGGAGACCTGGGGCCAGGATCCGTGCCCCTCCTCCCCACGCCACTGCCGCCTCTTCCTCCTCCTCCGTGCCGGGGACCTGGGGGCGGGAGGATCTCCATCTTCTCTCTGTCCTCTGCTCCTCACACCAGAAGCTCCCCCTCCTTATCTTTCCCTTCCACCCTGGGGCCCCCCTGCCCAGTGCTGCAGGGGACAGGAGCATCTCAGTCTAGCCATAGTGCCCTCCCCACCCCAGCCACCCTCCGAACACAGGCACGGCCCACAACAACACCCACCTCTGATTCCCCCTCCTGGGGATCCCACTCCACCCCACCCCTGGCCTCGGTGACTCCCCCTCCCTCACGCCGATGCCCCCAGGACCCTCCTGGGCTGCGGATAGGCCCTCTGATCCCCGAGCAGGATTATGAGCGGCTGGAAGACTGTGACCCCGAGGGGTCCCAAGACTCACCCCTCCATGGGGAGGAGCAGCAACCCCTGCTTCATGTGCCTGAAGGGCTCCTGGGTGAGTGTGTATGTGTGTGGGGGTCGGGTTGGGAGTCAGGTGGCAGGGGCTAGGAGTTCCAGGGCTTACTCCAGGCTGGGCCTCTGGCAGCAGGTCAAAGGCATGGAGAACTGATGGCTCAAGTGAGAGCGCCAAGTTCCGACACTTTCCCTTCTGTGCCCAGGCTCCTGGCATCACATCCAGAACCTGGACAGCTTCTTCACCAAGATATCCTTTGTACTCAGCCTAGCAGAGGTGGTGCGGTTATTGGCAGGGAGACTCTGCGAGGGTGTTGTGAGTCGGGGGACTTGTTGGGAGGAGAGAGGGAGGCATCCTCAGGAAAGGCCCATCATGCCTCAGGCTTATTTCTTGACACACCTGCCACATCTACAGCTACCACCAGCGGAATGGCTTTGCCTGTATCCTGCTGGAGGATGTCTTCCAGCTGGGGTGAGATGCTTATCCCAGACCTGGACCGCTGTCCACTGGACCCGTGGGCCTGTCCTCTCCTGCTTCCTTAATAGTGTTAGCTGCTTCTGGTCCATGCAACCTTCCCAGCAGCCCGGGGAAGGGCTCAGAAGGGTTGGGAGGGCGAGCTAGGCTTGTCTGGGGCTGGGGCAGGAGCCTGTGTGGACCTCAGGGCTGATCACTGCTACATCCCTGCACCAGACAGTTCATTTTCATCGTCACCTTCACAACCTTCCTCCTTCGATGTGTGGATTATAACATTCTCTTCGCCAACCAGCCAAATAACCGTACAAGACCTGGGCCCTTCCACAGCAAAGTGACCTTGTCGGATGCCATCCTACCCTCGGCCCAGTGTGCCGACAGGTGAGTGACAGCCTGGTGGGGCCCTGGGGGTGAGGCACACATGCAGGGAGAGGAGACAGGGCCCCCCCTTCCTTCCTCCCTTGGTCTACATCAGAGGTTCTCAAGGCTTTTGGTCTCAGGACCAAGATACAGTTAAAATTAGCTGAGAACTTCAAAGAGCTTTTGTTTATGAAAGTCATATCTATATTTATCTTGTTAGAAATTAATGCTGAGAACAACTTTAAAACCAAAGAATGCGCAAGCACACATTCCATCAGCTGTCAGTGCAATATGACATCTTCATGAATCTTGTGGCCTCTGGATAACTTCAATGCACACTCATGAGAGCAGGAGAATTAAAACAGCAGAAAGCATTAGTATTGTTTGAAATAAGTTTTGACTTTGCTGACACTTGTGAGGGCCTCTTCGGGGACCCCTTCCCTGGACCTCACTTTGAGAACTGCTGCTCTGGCTGGCTGCCCTCTCTCCGTTTTCCACTTCTTCTGAAGCCTGGTCTCCCTCTCTCTTGGCCTCCCACCTTTCTCCACCACTGCCTCTCCAACCCCATACAGGATTCGCTCCAGTCCCCTGCTGGTCTTCCTCCTGGTCCTGGCTGCAGGTTTCTGGCTGTTCCAGCTGCTTCGCTCCGTCTGCAACCTCTTCAGCTACTGGGACATCAAAGTGTTCTACAGGGACGCACTGCACATCCCCCCGGTGAGCTGGGCAGGTGTGTCTGTGGGAGGGGTGTCATGACAGGGCAAGCAGAGAGGAGTGGGCTATACAGATGGCAGGAGTGCAGAAAGAGCAAGGCCCGATGGACACCTGCCCCTGGCCCGGAAGAATGGCAGTGGGGCACCACTGCTAGAAAGCATGGTCCTACCCTAATGCAGCTTTGTTTATTTAGATGGGTCATATGGGATGACTTATAGTCATCTGATTGTGATGAAAATAATGGGTGTTTAGAGGAAGGGCTGTCATCTGGCTTTCCAGAGCAGAAGGAATTTGGGCTGGGCTTGGAAGGACAGGACAGAAGTGGGGAGGGCCTCCTGAGCGCTGGTGAGGACGGTGGGGGAAGTAATGAGTGTCTGTAGGCTGCAGTGTGGAGATGGACCTACTGGCCTCACACCGAGCCCCCCATTGCAGGGAGCTACTGCGCTGGCCTCAGCACTGTCCTCTGGTCACACTCTGCCCTTTCTTTCCTCCCCATCCTGCTCCTGCTCCTTCCTGCTCTGTTCCTAAGTTCTTTCTTTAAGGCACAGCTCAGAGGTTACCTTCTGCAGCCTTTGAGTTCAGCCATTCAGTTAAAGTAATACTGGTTGTACTTCCCCTAGTATTTTTAGGTAAGTACATACAGAAGGAGGATTTTCAGGGTTCATTGGTTTTTCATCTTCCTGGGATGAAAAGTATCTTCTCAGGCTTCCTTGCTCCCCTTAGAAGTACAGAGCCTTTTACACAGTTCTCCTGCACAGCCAGGGGAGAGATTCTAGAAGGCCCATGAGCAGGGGAGCACCGGGCACAGAGCAGGGAGGAGTCAGGGGGCCAGCCACGCAGAGACGGGAGAGCGGGAGTCTGACTGTGCTCCCCAGGAGGCTGCTGACCCTTTCTCTCCCCACCTCCCGTCTTTCCCCTCCTCTCCCATTCCTTCCAGGGGAAGGGGAGACTCTGGGATGAACTGGAGAGGCTGGCCCGGAGGGACTTGACTAATCTGGACTGGGGAAGCTGGGTGAAACTGGGCTAAAATGAGGTTCGCAGCCCTCCAAGAGAGATCTGACAGTGCCCTCACCCCCAGACATGGACACAGCCAGGGGCTGGGGAGGCTAATCTGGGGATAGAACACAAGATGGCTTGGAGAGGGGTGGGGCTGGGGGTCTCAAAGCATGCCCAGGCAGAAGGTGAGGGTTCTGACCCAGAGCTGGCGGGCATACTGGAAACAAGGAGGAGCGATTCCCTCCTTGAGCTGCCCGCCATTCTGTCTTTTATGTGTGCAAATGAGGGGCTTCAGAAAAGCCTGCTCTTGAGAAGCCAGGTCCTACACCTGAAAAAGAGTTTACTAAAGAGGCATCACTAAGAAGAACATGACTAGTGGCCACATGACTGGCCAGGATGATGAGGAACAGCAATTCAGGAGACGGTGGAAGGAAGTAGGAAGGGCCTGGGTTAGTGACAGGATTAGGGGAGGACAGAAAGTGGCACGTAGCTTTGGTCATGGTGAGTGTATTAGTCCGTTTGTGTTGCTATAACAGAAATACCTGAGACTGGGTAATTTATAAAGGAAAGAGGTTTATTTGGCTCACGATTCTGGGACAGCTGCATCTGGCATGGGCCTCAGGCTGCTTCTACTCATGGTGGAAAGTGGCAGGAAGCCTGCAGGTACAAGCAGATCACAAGGGGGGAGGAAGCAAGAGAGAGAGAGAGAGGAGGTGCCAGGGGCTATAAACAACGAGCTCTCGCGGGAACTAAGGAGAGGAAGCAAGAGAGAGAGAGAGAGAGGAGGTGCCAGGGGCTATAAACAACGAGCTCTCGCGGGAACTAAGGAGCGAGAACTCACTCATTACTCCCCCTCCCCCAGGGAGAGCATTAATCCATTCATGAGGGATCCGCCCCCATGACTCAATCAGTCTCCAACACTGCCACATTGGAGATCAAATTTCCACATGAGTTTTGGGAAAACAACACATCCAAACTCCATTAGTGGAGTATGTGGCAGTTTTTAGGCAGGTCATTTGGGGGTGTGCAGCTTGGCCATCACTGCGAGAGGAATCAGGGTCACTGGCGCTCACCGATGCCCCTCCCTTTAGGAGGAGCTCAGCTCGGTGCCCTGGGCAGAGGTGCAGTCCCGCCTCCTGGCGCTGCAGAGGAGCGGGGGGCTGTGTGTGCAGCCGCGGCCCCTGACGGAGCTGGATGTCCACCACCGCATCCTGCGCTACACCAACTACCAGGTAGCGCTGGCCAACAAGGGGCTGCTGCCGGCCCGCTGCCCGCTGCCCTGGGGAGGCGGTGCGGCCTTCCTCAGCCGCGGCCTGGCGCTCAACATCGACCTGCTCCTCTTCCGCGGCCCCTTCTCACTCTTCCGCGGGGGCTGGGAGCTACCCGACGCCTACAAGCGCAGCGACCAGCGGGGCGCCCTGGCCGCGCGCTGGGGCCGCACGGTGCTGCTGCTGGCCGCCGTGAACCTGGCGCTGAGCCCGCTGGTGCTGGCCTGGCAGGTGCTGCACGCCTTCTACAGCCACGTGGAGCTGCTGAGGCGCGAGCCCGGCGCGCTGGGGGCGCGCCGCT
>NW_007726327.1:603362-633496 GCF_000696425.1 Galeopterus variegatus
CCCGCGCCTACCGGCCCGCCGCCGCCTTCCTGCGCGCCGCCGCGCCCCCCGCGCCTCTGCGCGCGTTGCTGGCCCGCCAGCTCGTCTTCTTCGCTGGCGCGCTCTTCGCCGCGCTGCTGGTGCTCACGGTCTACGACGAGGACGTGCTCGCCGTGGAGCACGTGCTCACCGCCATGACCGCGCTCGGGGTCACGGCCACCGTGGCTAGGTGCGACGGCATATGCCCGGGGGCGTGGGGTGGGAGGCTGTGTCCGTTTCTCTGACCTGGGCTGAGTGAAGCTCCCACTCCCCCCGCCCTGCGAATTCTTACCTCTCCCACCGCCAGCGCCCCCCAGCCCTGCATCGCACGACCTCCTAACCGCAGAACCCTTTTCCCCGGGATCCCG
Organism: Galeopterus variegatus; assembly: GCF_000696425.1. Taxonomy (NCBI): domain Eukaryota; kingdom Metazoa; phylum Chordata; class Mammalia; order Dermoptera; family Cynocephalidae; genus Galeopterus; species Galeopterus variegatus. The sequence continues at coordinate 603,749 of NW_007726327.1, forward strand.
CCCTCCAGGTCTTTCATTCCCGAAGAGCAGTGCCAGGGTCGTGCCCCGCAGCTCCTGCTGCAGGCGGCCCTGGCCCACATGCACTACCTCCCAGAGGAGCCTGGCCCTGGCGGCAGGGCCAGCGCTTACCGGCAGATGGCGCAGCTGTTGCAGTACCGAGCGGTGAGGGTCGCGGTCCCAGGGGTGGGGGTAGGGGGCCGTGCAGAGGGGGGTGGGTGGTCTGTCTGGGAGAGGGCGTAGGGCTGGCTCTCCGGGGAGCTTTAGGGAGTAACTGGGTTGGGTGGAGGCTTCCTGCCCTGGCGAGTATCCTGGGGGGCTCCTTTGCCCTCATCACTAGTGTGGGCCCTCCTGCAAACCTTGCTCAGCCTCACCCCTGCTTCCACAGGTCTCCCTCCTGGAGGAGCTCCTGTCCCCGCTCCTCACCCCGCTGTTTCTCATCTTCTGGTTTCGCCCTCGTGCCCTGGAGATTATTGACTTTTTTCATCACTTCACTGTGGATGTGGCTGGGGTTGGGGACATCTGTTCCTTTGCCCTTATGGATGTGAAGCGCCACGGCCACCCTCAGGTTGGACCCCTTCCCTGGCTGTGTGGGGTCGTGCTGGGTAGGAGTTTGCTTGTGTCACGCAAAGCAGGCCTGGGTTCCAACCCCAGCTCTATCACTTGCCACCTGTGACCCTGAACAAGTCACATCACTTCCCTGTGTCCTAGTGTTCTCATCTATTGGATGAGGACAATGACGGTAGCCAACGCACAGGCTTGTTGTGAGGATGACATAAGATGATGTCTGTAGAGCTCTCAGTGGAGTTGCTGGCACATAGAAATGTCAGTAAATGGGATCAAAGACACTGGAGAGGCCAAGAAATGGGGCGGTCAGAGGGTGGGGCTGAGTTGGGAATGGCCTCCTGACCAAAAGGACTACCGTGGGGACCCAGTCTGCACAGGTGGGCAAAGTACTGAGGCCCGGCCCTGTCTCCAAGCTGGGTCTAGACCCAGGGGCTGCTTTACTGCTGTATTTTTTGGGTAATCTTGAATGAGTCTCTGTCGTTGCCTCTGTTTCTTTCATGTGGAAAATGGGGCAGTTCTGCCTACCCCCCATGAGGCTCAGTGTCCACAGCACCTGAAGGACTGTCATTACTTGCAGTGGCTCTCAGAGGGACAGACGGAGGCCTCAATGTCTCAGCGTGCAGAGGATGGAAAGACTGAGCTCTCTCTAATGCGCTTCTCCCTGGCACATCCGCAATGGCGCCCTCCAGGGCACAGCTCTAAGTTCCTTGGGCACCTTCGCGGACGTGTACAACAAGATGCAGCTGCCTGGGGCGCCACCTCCGCTCGCAGCCCCCCGACCCCAGGGGTGCTCAGCACCTCCACCTCGCCTCTGGTGAGTCCTGAATCTGGCCTGCCCTTCTACCCTCACCACCCTTGACTCCTCCTCTCTCCCTTCCCCTCTAGCCTCACCTTTCCTGTTAACCTGCCCCCCATCTAGCCTGCCCTCCTGCCTGCCTGGAGACCACCTCTTCCTCCTCCCTCCCTTTCTGTCCTCCCTATGACCCCCTCTTTAGCTTCCCTCTTCTCTGACTCCCAGCCGGAGACCTTCTTGGCCAACCTCTTGGTGCATCCCCTCCTGCCACCGAGGGACCTGAGCCCCACAGCCCCCTGTCCAGCTGCTGCCACAGCCAGCCTCCTTGCCTCCATTTCCCGCATCGCCCAGGACCGCAGGTGAGCCGCGGAGGCCTGAGATACAGGGGTGTGGTGGGAGGGGCTGATCCTCCAGGAGGAGGGAACTGGGCACTGAAGGGGATTTGGGGGCGGAAATCCAGCCTTGCTTTCCTGAGGGGTGCTGGGGCAGGGGAGGGACTAGGGCATGCCTTTTGATCTGCTGCATCCTGTATTCCAGCTGTGTGTCCCCGGGAGGCACTGGGGGCCAGAAGCTGGCCCAGCTCCCAGAGCTTGCTTCTGCTGAGATGAGTCTTCATGCCATCTACCTGCACCAGGTGAGTAGAGGTACGGTGACAGAGAAATGTAGGGAGCAAGCATGTGAACAAAACGGAGACCTAGGAGAGGGCTAGAGTCTGAAGTAGTACCTAACAGAAGCTGTAAGAGGAGGTTTCACGGTGACAGAGAAATGTAGGGAGCAAGCATGTGAACAAAATGGAGACCTAGGAGAGGGCTAGAGTCTGAAGTAGTACCTAACAGAAGCTGTAAGAGGAGGTTTAAAGTCTCTCTGCTCTTGGCCCAGGGGCTTGTTCTTGTCCTCAGGGACAGGAAGGAGCCCCTCATTCCTCTTCCCTCCCATGTAGCTTCACCAGCAGCAGCAGCAAGAACCATGGGGGGAGGCTTCAGCTTCCTCCCTGTCCAGGCCCTGGTCCAGCCCCTCGCAGACGCCCTCGCCTAATGAGGAGAAGCCATCCTGGTCAAGTGATGGTGAGGAGGGCGGGGCATACAGAGGGCAGATCCTGGGTATGCTGTGGGCATCATGGCTCTGCTCAGCTGATGGCTTTTGTTGTCAGGCTCCAGTCCTGCCTCCAGCCCCAGACAGCAGTGGGGAACCCAGAGGACCCGGAATCTGTTCCCTGGAGAGTTTCAGGACACCACAAACACTCCGAAGGATACTGGCCAGGCCCTTAGCACTGACTGAGAGGACTTTTCAGGGTCAGTACTGTCTACTTTGGGGGAGGGGGGCACCAGTGAGTAGGAAATTGGTTTGGAGCCAGACATAGAGGGATGGGAACAGTGGTGGGAATTTGGGGTGATGGGGGTAGTCTCTAGAACCTAGACCCCTGGACTGCTTGCAAAGAGCCTTCTCCTTCCCCAGGTTCCCTGGCTTTTCCAGCCACAGGAGATGGATGGGGTGGAGTGGAAGGACACTGAGCCATCTTTAGAGGCCCCCACAAACAACAGGCCAAGGATGCTTTAGTTGGGCAGGACCTGGGGCTCAGTGAGGAACTCGCCCTGGAGAACAGAGAAAGGGTAGGAGGGGAGATGCCGATGGTCTCTGGAAACAAGGCCTAGAGATGGTCCCCACACGGAGGGGATAAGGGGACACCCCCCTCACCTAGCTATCTTGGAGAGGTTGCCTGGGAAGAAGTCCCCGAGTATCCTCAAGGTGGAGGGCAAGGGCCGAGGCGGAGGCCAAGCTTTATAAACGTAAGGGAAACAAAGAGGCAGTGGGTTGGTCAGGCCGGCCTGTCCTTCAGGTTCCCATGGGACTCGCGGGGTGGGGGTGGAACTTGAGAGAGGAAAGACTTTAGAGAGGCTGATGTTTTGTGCTTCAGCACCAGCATGATGCCTGAGGAAGTGGGTGTGCCCCTCAACCTGTATGAGACAAACAGTAAAGATTGTTCATGGCTGTGTTGTGCATCTTTGTGACATAGTCACTGGCATCTCCACTCCTGGCAGCTGAGGGCTGCACCTGCTTTCTCCATCAAGAGCAAGGAAACCACTGGAGAGCTGCCTCGACTGGCTGGACACCATGCTTTCAGAGTGCTGGCTTAGATGGAGTGTGTAGGCCTCCCTGTCAAAGAATTACCCACCCCCCAACATCTACACAAATTAAAAGAGGAAACTTGTCATTTTACAATTGTAATCGACAGAGGCTGGAGTAGGCATCTCAATATCTCATAACATCTGGCACAGCCTCTTATGGTAAATCTTCAATAATAAATATTTGAATGATTTAGAGATTAGGCCTTAAGGGTAAGATACTCCTGAGGGAGGTGAGGGGAATCTAAAATTCATGAAGACCATGAAGTGGGTAGCAGTCAGCCCTGGAATACCACTGCTGGGAGAGGCCTTCCAGATTTATGCAGACCCAGGCTAGCGGAAACGGTCCTGGAGAGACAGATATTTGCTTATTCCTGGGGGAATAAGGCTGAATTTCTGCAGCCTCCGGACGGACGCTGGAAGGCACCTCGAGAGGGAAGGGAGAGCTGTTGGTTCTGGTCAGGCCGACTGAAGTGTGGCAGCCGCTGGAGTGCATAAGCCAGAGAGCTCTCAGGGGTTGGAGGGGTCTGGGCCAGGGGGGTCGAACGCCCAGGGCACTGCGCCCCGCAGCTGCCGCTCCTGCAGGGAAAAGCTCTGGGTGCGTATGCGGCTTGTCACTTCCTGGGTGCGCAGTGTGAGCCCGAAAATGTCCTCGTGGTAGCGTTGCTGATCCTGCCGGAAAGAGCTCAGTGGGTCAGAACCCGAGTCAGAGATCCCAGCAGGAACCCGGCACGTCCCTGGCCGGGCCCCCCACCCTCGGCCCCGCCCCACCCCTCTGCACCCGCAGCACGCCGATGAAATCGCCAGCCTCGTCCAGCTCCATGTCACCCTCGGTCGCCAGGATTCGCTGCACCGTCTGCAGGACGCTGGTTGCCATGGTGACGTCACCGCAGACAAACATGTGGCCCCGCTCGAGGCACAGCACACGGTGCACCTCAGCAGCCAGCTCAGTCCTCAGGATGTCCTGCACGTAGGTCTGAGGGGAGGCGGGTTAGGGGCGCCGGGCGGGCCCTGGGTGTGAAAACTCCGGAGACTGCCGGGGCCGCGTGCCCTGGGGTAGGGACTAGAGGGGCCGGGGGCCGGCCAGGTGGGGCCGAGTCGGGGCGGGTGGCTGAGTGCTCTGTGAGTGGCCGCGGAGGGGCTGGGCGGAGAGTGGGGGCTGCGCCCTGCTGGCGAACACAACTCCTTCCCTTTCCCTATCTTAAGGTGACCCACGTGCCCTCAGGTTCCCGCACCTTGGGACTGTCCGGTTCCCGGGAGAAGGCGGTGAGGACGCGGCCAAACACTCCGCGCTGCTGGGCGTGCTGCACCTCGTCGCGGTAGAGATGGTCGAGTTGAGAGCATCGGCAGCCGAACACCAAAGTCATGGGGGCGGGTTGCAGCCCTGCAAGTGACTCTGGGTCTTGGGAGGACTCCCTCCCCTGGGATGCAGCCTTAGCAAAGCCTTCCTGACGCCTCCCCACTGCCACCCTCGCCCAGGCTGACAGCCCGGCTTTTGGGGCTGAAGCACCGCTATCTTGGCTGTTTGGCTTCTAGGAGAGTGCAGGATGCTTTGAGAGACCCTGCCACACTCCTGATTTCCAGAGACGGAAACCAAAGCTCACATGAGTGGTAGAGCTGCTCTGGAACGCGGGGCCTCCCCGCAGAATTCCATGTTCTTTGACTTGTGGAACATCGCGGTCCCCTTCCCTGCTCCATCCAGCCCCCTGTCCTCCCACACCTTGAGCTCCTGCACTTTCAGCCTTCCTCTCAGTCCCTTTCTTTTGATTGACCAACTACCCTGGGCGCCCCATGCCCAACCTGAATGCCCTGTAGCTTCCTTAGTCCTTGGACGCACCTCAGTGACCTCTGGCACAGTCCAGAATCCACCTGGGGCATTTCTTCTGTCCTCTGAGTCCCTATCCCTTGCAAACTTCCATTTCCCTCTGTTCTTCACCAAATTCAACACCTACTGTGTGCCAGGCACCAGGAGGCCGGACAGACAAGCCTGGCCCTCGCCTCCAGGCCCTCCCTCCCCTTGGTCTAATGAGCTGCTTTTCCCCTTTGTGACCCCAGTTTCTGGCCCTCTCTTTCCTACCTGGTGCCTGCCTTCTGGCCTCACCCCTTTGTCCCTAGATTGTATGGCTCCTTCCTGCCTTCCAGCAGTTCCTCAGCCCCCAGCCTCACCTTTGCTGTCAATGTCGTGCAGCCGCTCCTGCCAGAAGCCCCGGAAGGGGGCGATGCCAGTGCCGGGGCCCACCAGTATGCAGGGCAGGCTGGGATCGGGGGGCAGCCGGAAGGAGGGAGCTCTAGCCAGAGAGACACTCCGTCAGCCTCCCTCGGCTCCCTGCTCCCCCATTCTTACCAACCTTGGGCAGGTGGAGAGGAGAACCCAGGTCCCACTGATAAGTGAGTTAATACTTATAAAGTCCTTAGAACAGTGTCTGGTTCATAGTAAGCATGAAGTAAGCATGTGTTAAAATAACTGCTCGTGGGCAGAAACTCCCTGATCTATGGTTTCTGGAGATTGAGCCAAAGGAAATATAGTTCAATTTGTACTGAAGAATACTTAGATGACTCAGTTTTGGGGACTGAGAAAATATGGGGTGGAGGGAGGACAGATTTTCAGTTCATAATGGGTTCATTGAGTGTGTTTACTTTAAATAATATCCTTAATATTGATATTTGGTTTGTATTCAGTAGATTGGTACAGTTTATTTGTAATTTAGCCTCCTGGGTGGGTTTGGGTAACCTGAATACATCCTGGGAACTCAGTTCCACTGAGACTTGGCTCCTGGCTGCTGGAGGGGCAGGACTTCTGGACATAGCACGAGGGAGGGTCTCCTGAGATCCTTCACCATCTTTGAGGCCTCGGTGACACTGTGGCCAAGAGTGGTCTTCACCCTAACTAGTTCTCTCTGGATTTAATGGGGACTTGAGGACCACAGTTCCCAGGTACCATGCCTCCCAACATGAGCCTGAGCCCAAGGACTTAGAGAGGGACACAGAAGCTGCACTTTCTAGAAGGAATAGGGCCAGCTGGTCTAATACCAGCTCTGTCTCTGGGAGCTGTAGTTTTAGGGCAGGGACCTGAGTCCAAATTTGTGAGAGGCCCAAAGCTTAGCTAAAGTTCTGAAAGGACATAAAGGATACCTCATCCTTGATGTTACCTAGACCCTCTTTGCTTCCAATAACACTCCTCACCAAAACTACCACCCTGACCCCATGCAGCCCCCACTGATTCCTCCACCTGTCCCCGCCATCGTGCACCTTCCCCGCCCCTGCTTGGGCAGACACTCTCTTCTTGAAGCCCCCCTCCCCCAGTGCTCACTTACCCCCTGATGAAGCAGGGCACGGGGTCTCCAGCCTTGAGTTGGCTCAGCCACATGGAGCAGACTCCATAGTGCAGGGGGCCCAGCCCATCTAGGGGGTGAGGAGGAGAGAGGCTAGTAAGGGGCCTGTCTGGTCCTGCTGTGGCCAGGTCCATCCCAGCTCCCAGCCTCACCCTGGGTCCTGTATGCCAGCACGGCCACGGTGAGGTGGATCTCTCCTGGGTAGGTGCTGGGTGCTGAGCTGACTGAGTAGTACCGGGGCTGGAGCAGGGGCAGCTGGGTGAGGAGCAGGGGGGCGGGCAGTGCCACCGATGGGAACTGCTCCAGCACCTCCAGCAGTGTGGGGCATCGGAACCACTTCCACTCCTCATAGCGCCGGGGGTCCTGGCAGGGGTGGGATGCGGTGGGCTGGGAACCCCCTGGCCCTTCCTGGTGACCTCCCTTCTTGACCCCTCCCCAGAAGGGCCTCCTTAGGGTTTCTCCTCCTCAGTTCAGGCCAACAAACGTTTCTTTAAGACTTCAAGAATCCACAGATGAATCAGGTATTCTGGAACTGGATTTTATTTATTTATTTATTATTATTATTTTTTAAAGATGACCGGTAAGGGGATCTTAACCCTTGACTTGGTGTTGTCAGCACCACGCTCACCCAGTGAGCTACGGGCCATCCCTATATGGGATCCGAACCTGGGGCCTTGGTGTTATCAGCACCGCACTCTCTCAAGTGAGCCACGGGCCGGCCCAGGAGCTGGTTTTAAAGCACCTGTACCGCTTGGTCAGAAGAAGAAAGTCCAGGGAGGACCTTGCATGGGGGCTTCGTGCCACTGCCCACCCCACTCCCCAGCTCATTCTGCCTCTCCAGCCTCTGCCCCCTCCCGGGGTGGCCCCCAACCTGGCTGAGGGCCTCCAGTTCCTGCTGTTCACTGGGCTCTTCAGCCAGGGTGCTGAGCAGTCGAAGGAGTTGAGGGCTGGGCGGGGAGGTGATGTCCAGGAAGAAGGTGAGAGCCTGGTGCAGCGTGCACGGGGGCAGCCGGGGGTCCCGCACCCAGCCAGGGGGAGGGCCACCTGGGGGTGGTGCACAGAGAGCTCTGAGGAAGGGGCCCAGCCACAGCTGCATTGTCTGGGCTGTTTGCTCTTTGAGAACTGATCTCAACTCATGATGTTTTAATAGAGAACCTGCCCCTGAACAGTGGTGCGTGCCTGTTTAGGTGGCCTCTGTGTTTGTTTGGGGCCCTTGGCTGAACTGGGTTGGCCTGAACTCCCCTACCCCAACCCCACCTGACTTACTTAACCCCAGCACTGATGTGGCAGAAGATACACCTAATGCCAGCAATACAGCAAGCTAGACTGGCAGGGGAAGCCTTTGGGAGGTGCACAGGGGGAGGGGACAGCCTTTTGGTGGTGAGTGTGGGTGGCTTCTGGGAAAGGAACCATGTTCTGTGGACCATCCAGCAGCAAGGCCAGATCCGAGCCCTGCGGTGCTGAGCTGGGTAGGGAGATGGCAGCCCCACTGGGTCCTGAGCTCGAGGAGGTCCCGGAACCAGGGCAATGGAGCAGGCCCTTACTGTCATGCTCCAGACTGCACCCCTCACCAGGGCTGCCCTTCTCCAGCTGCTCCACAGCTACGGGCTCCGTGGGTGGCGGCGGGTCCTCCACACGGCTCAGCAGTGCCTCCACAAGGCCTGGCCGGTTGGGTGGGCAGATGCCTATGTGGTCCCCTGGCTGGTACTGCAGTCCCTCCTGGCTTCCAGTGTCCAGGCGCACCAGGATTGTGGCCCGGCTGGGGGTGGGGAGAGAGGCTGTTACAGGGGCTCAGGGAGGGGTGGGGGGATAGGAGAATGTGGAGGAGGAGAGTGCCACATCTGGGGCAGGGGGCCTGGGACAGGTGGGAAGCATGGGGTCTTCCTCACGTGGATTTGCTGCTTTGCAGGTTTTCCACCGAGAGGACTGTGGCCTGGAACATCTTCCGCCTGTGCACGTGGATCAGACCTGGGTGGGGCATCGTAAATGAGACTGAGCCTAAGCTAGGGAACAGGGCCTGGCCCCTGAAGGAGTTGGTCCTGGGCCCCTGGGCCCCCGAGAACCAGCAGGATCAGGGCGAGGTCAGGGCCGCACCTGGCAGTAGCTGCAGGCCCCCAGCCTGGGCCGTCAGCCGGTACCTCTGGCGCTTCCAGCTGCGCTTGGGGCTGAATACGTCCCGGGCAGCGGCCTCGGCATCGTTTCCCACACAGAAAGTCTCGCAGGAGGCCTGGGGGGTAAATGGAAAGGACTCAGGCCCTTCTGCCTGGTGGCTCCTCACCAGGGAGCTGCCTTAGTGAGGAGCCCAGGGTGGGGGTGCAGCCTGAGTCGCCACCGTCCTTCCTGGGGGCTGCAGGAGCTGGGCAGCCTGAGTTTTGCTCCCACAGGGTCAGCAGCCCCTGTGGCTGGAGGGGGATGAGGCTGAAACTGAGGCTGCGTCCCCTTGTTCTCCAGCCCATTTCATGGTTTGGCCACTGGGTCCGGAGACTCTGCACACCTTGATTTGTCACACCAGTAGTTTCTTGTGTGGTGAGTGTTAATCCCGTGTCTTGGGGAGCACAGTGCTTGGCACAGGAGTACCCAGCGAACGCACAGACACCTTCGCTGCGTTCAGACCTGCAGCCACATCTGACTCCTGTGCTTACGCTTTACATACCTCAGTTTCCCCACTGTCACATCTCCTTGGGTTCTGGTGAAGACTAAAAGAAATACTTTATGTAAAGCCTTTAGCATGGTGCATGCAGATAGTAAATACTCCTGGAGAGCGACCCAGGATTCAGGTGGCAGAGGGGCCTCTTGGGTGAGGGTGCGTATACTGTTTCTGGTCAGGTCAGGCACAAGTCCAGCAAGCTGCTCGGCCAGTCCCAGGCTTGAAATCCAGGGCTCATCTGGGATTGGTCGAGCCCCATTTTGCTGAGTCCTGTTAATCTTTCTTTTGTGGTGTGTGCGAAGTCTTCTATCTCTTCCTTCCTTCCTTGACCCCCTCCCTTCCTTCCTATCGCCACTGCTGCCACCCTTAGCTAGCTCAGAGTCTTCTTGCTTCTCGTTTGATGATGCTGTAATTGATCCTGCGCCTCTAAAGTAGTATTCCCAAATCTTTATGCTGTAGTCTTGTCCCACTTCAAACTTTCAGTGGCTTTTTTTGTCTAAATTCTTTGTCCTTTCCATTGCTTTCTTCCCAATCTCGGCATATCTGTCTCCCCAGCTAGACCTCCTTCTCCACAGCAAACCCTCCACCTTCACCAGGCAGCCTTCCCCATATCCCCAGCCCCCTTAGATGCACTGCTCTACATCCGTCCACACCTGCTGAGCTCAAGCCCCAGACCCTGGGGGACGGTGCTGCCCCAAATAGCCCCTGAGCCCCTGTCAGCTCCAGGTGTAATCCCCAGACAGGCAGCACTGCCCCGCTGAGGAAGTCCAGGCTTAAAAATTCACAGCCCCCGGGACCTACCTCTCCCTGTGCTGCCCTGGCCCAGGACCACCTTTCCAGTCCAGGCACTGCCCCAAGCCAGACGGGCCTCTGACTTCTACAGCTTTTTTTTTTTGTCCTTTTTGTGACCGGCCACACGGAGCTCATCGCACCGGCCATCCCTATATAGGATCCGAACCCGCGTCGGGAGCGAGTGCGCCACGGGCTCGGCCCTGACTTCTACAGCTTCTGTGCTGGCCTCAGCTTCAGCTCCCATGTCTGTCTGAACCTCTCTCAGACCTTCCCTCTCCCTCCATCCTGCAGCCCCTGCCTTGTGCGCTGCACTGGACGAGGCTCCCTCCTGCCAGGCCCTGCCTGCTCTCTTTCAGCTGCACTTCTGCCTGGGCTGGGCACCTCCTGTGGTTAATAGGGCTATGTCATCCACTACTCAGGACTGAGTCGAGAAGGGCTGGCTGTGCAGTGGCGAAGGGAGGGCGGATTTTGGAAGGACCAGGAAGGGACCAGAGAACCAAGCAGAGTCAGGGCAGCCATGAGGCCTCCAGCCTCAACACTGGGCCTTGAAAGTGAAGGCCCAGGAGGCGGTGCCCCAGGCCGGATTGAGCCAGAACAGGGGCCAGGGGCTGGGCTGGGGCAACTCACCTGGAAGGCGGCCTGGGCCCAGCCGCGGAAGGCCTCCTCCTGGCCGCACAGCTCATCGCCCTGGCCCAGCTGCAGCAGCCGCTCCCCGCCCAGCTCCTCCAGCCGTGTGTCCACCGCACGAGCAAAGGCACAGAAGTGGGGGTATGCCCGGGAGCCCAGTCCGAACACACAGAACCTGGGGTGCAGGAGCCATCACTGGATCCCCCATCCCAGCCCGCTCCTGCCCAGGCAGCTAGCCTGCCCTGCCCGTGTGCTCCCGTCTGTGAGGCCCCCGACCTCAGGGTGCCCAGACCTGAGGGTGCCCAGGGCCCCTGCACTGTCTGTGTTGCTGGACTCCTTCCTTTTCCGGCGCCAAGAGGACACCAACGGGTCTGAGCAGGAGATACTGTTGAAGCGAATTTTGTAACTCCTGGCAAGAGAGGACAAAGAAAAGGGTGTCATAGGGAACTGGAGACAGGGCCCAGGCCAGGGGACTCAGGATCTCTGCCTTGGGGCTTGAAAGACCCAGCCCTTGGGAGGAGCTGAGGGCCAGCATTCCAGGGGGCCCTGCTCCGCCTGCCCTCCCTCTCTGCAGGAGACCTCAGGACTGTCCCTGCCTCTTAGAGTCCTGGCACCTGGGAGTGGGCAGGTCCTGGCAGGGCGGGGGGGGGCGGTTCATCCTGGGGCTGTGACAGGGCCCAGGCCTCCTCCTGTCCTCCAGCTTGCTGGGAAAATGACTTGAGGCACAGAGCAGAGCTCTTCAGACTCCCTTTCCTTCTGGGTCTCTAAATGCCTCGCTGCCCCCATCTCCCCTGATGCTTCCCCCACTCACTTGTGCTGTTCGGGCCGAGGGGAGTTGTTGTAGGGTCCAGACATCTCCATCAGGGCCGCCGCAAAACTCTGGCCAGGGAAGCGTTTGTCTAGGGTTAGCTTTGTTTTATTTCAAACCACTGCACACAGAAGCTTAAAACTGTACTGGGCTGGCCCTTACTATTATGATTGGTTTGTAACTTTTAATTTTTATTTGCTTTAAAGAATTCAAAAGAGGTATTGACTTTTTGAAAAATTACCTGAAAAGAAGTGTGTCAAGTAATAAAAGAGAAAGACTACCCTTATCTCTCCTCCGGTCTTACCCTCTAATACATACGTACTGTTGGCTGGTGCTAACTTTGTAGCCCTTCTTCGTCGTACTTACATGCATGTGCATATCTATAGTTTTTTTTTTTTTAACAGTAAAGATAGGACCATACTATGCTTGTCTGCTTTTTATCAAGAACCTGTCGAGGACATCCTTCCAGGTCAGAACATCAAGACTGAGTATTGACCTCATCCTTTTTAATGGCTACATTGTATTCCATCTCTTGTGTGTCCCCTGACACATGACTTCCTCTGACTGAAGGACACCGGGGCAGTCTAGGAACAGTGTTCAGCCAAACACCTCATTCGTGCACCTTGCTTCCTCTCCTGCCTGTTTCAGTTGGGAAGGCCTTAGGAGTGGTGTCGCTTATCAAAGGATTTAAAAGCTGGCTGGGAGAGTCAAATTGTCCGGGCAGCAGTAGGGTGGGGGCGGCTCTTTCTTCACACCCTGTCAGCAGTGGAGATGACCAGTCCTTAATGTTTTAGCTGATTTCAGAGGTGAGCATAGGTCTCAGTTCTCTTTGCAGTGCTCTGGTCATCACAGACACTGCTTAGGTGGCCCTCCCAGAAGGCTACACCACATCCTTGTGCTGCCATGAAAATGGCTTAGAACTACAGATGCTTTTCAACTTACGATGGGGTTATCTCCCAACAAACCCATCGCAAGTTGAAAATATCGTAGGTCGAAATGCATTTAATGCACCTAACCTACTGAACACCACGGCTTAGCCTAGTCTCCCTTCAGTGTGCTCAGGCACTTGCATCAGCTGACACTTGGGCAAAATTATCCAACACAAAGCCTATTTTATAATAAAGTGTTGAATATATCATGTAATTTATTGATTCTGTACTGAAAGTGAAAAACAGAGTGGTTGTGTGGGTGGTTGTGCCTGTTGTCTTTGCACCGTCATAAAGTAAAAATTTCATAAGTTAAACTATTGTAAGTCGGGGCCATCTGTACATGAAACAAATCTTCACAGAAAAAAACTCTAGTGCTGGCTGGTTAGCTCAGTCAGAGCGCAGCCTTGTAACACCAAGGTCAAGGCTTGGATCCCTGCACCTGCTGGCCACCAAAAAAAAAAAAAAAAAAAAAAAAAAAAAAACCTAGAAGGAAGTAACATCTAAATACTAACTGTAGATATATATATTGGGGTGGTGGTTTTGTAGGTTCGCCTTCACCATAATTAGCATGAATTCAAAAAATGAATTTCATATTTTGAATGTTTTGTTGAAGTATAACAGACAAACAGAAAACACACCCATCGTAAATACTAACTGTAGATATATATATTGGGGTGGTGGTTTTGTAGGTTCGCCTTCACCATAATTAGCATGAATTCAAAAAATGAATTTCATATTTTGAATGTTTTGTTGAAGTATAACAGACAAACAGAAAACACACCCATCGTAAATGTACAGCTGTATGGATTTTCAGAAACTGAATGTACCTGTGTAATCAGTATCCCATCAAAAAACATTACGAGCATGCTAAAGTCACATTCATGTCCCTTCCTGTCACTACTGTCCCCACTCCAGAGAACCACTCTTCTGATTCCTAACATCATGGATTAGTTTTGTCTGTCTTTGAACTTTATAAAAAGTGAATCTCGGAGTATGTATCTTTCTGTGTCTGGCTTCTTCACTCTTTGGATGTTTTGAGATTCATCTGCATTGTTTGTGGTGGTAATTTGATCAGACATTGCTGTATCATGTTTGAACATACCACGGTTTATTTACCCAGTCCAGTGTGCGGTATTACAAACAATGCTGCTATAAATATTCTCATTTATCTCTTTAGTGAATATACCTCATTTTCTGTGGTTTATAGTCCTAGGTTTGCTCCAGTTAACAAAATTTGAGGTAAAATCAACATACATTGAAATGCACCTATCCTAATGGTGTGGTTCAATCTGTCTGGCTGTTTGGCAGTTTGATTAAAAACAAACAAAAAGGGCCAGCCCGGTGGCGCTCCCGCCGAGGGTTCGGATCCCATATAGAGACTGGTCCGCTCACTGGTTGAGCGCGGTGCGGGCGCGACACCGAGGGTTGCGATCCCGTTGCCAGTCGCTGTATGGGCGCGACACTGAGGGTTGCGATCCCGTTACCGGTCACGAAAAAAGACAAAAAGGACAAAAAAAAAAAAAGTTAGACATACACCTACCCTATGACCCAGCAATTCTACTCACAGGTATTTACCCAAGAAGGGTGAAAACGTGAGCCTACAAAAGCCTGATACAAGCAAGTTCACAGCAGCTTTGTTCATAACAGCCCCAAACTGGACACAGCCCAAGTGTCCATCAGCAGGAGGATGGATAAACAGACTGGGAATATTCACATAATAAACTCTACTCAGCAGTAGAAAGGAACAAAATACTGAGTCATGAATCTCAAAAACAGGCCGAGTGAAAGAAGCCATGATGCCATATGCTTCCCTTCCTGTGACATTCTAGGGCAGGTGAAACTATCTACAGTGGCAGAAATCATAAGAGCAGTCGCTTCTGGTGGGAAGACAGAATGGGAAGGGGCTGACTTCGAGGAATTGATGAGGGAACTTTCTAGGGTGATGGAAATGTTCTACATCCTGCCATGGGTTACATGGGTGTATATACTACTTTCATGCTAAAAAAAAAAAAATCAATTCTGCTGTTTTTCTTTAAAAGGCAAATCAGAATGAGGGCTGCAATGGACAGTAAGGCAGCGGGAGAAGGCGTATGTCAGAATTCAAGCTTGCATTAGGGTACCAAGGGGACATTCAGTGCTCATGAGCCATTTCACACTCAGAAGCTGGAACACATAAGAGGAGCAGAAATGAATCTAGCTTGCGGCAGCCCCAAGATACTCAAGCTAGGAAGAGAAATGTTAATGAGAAGGCATTTAATGGGGGTACTCTAGTGCTTTGTTCTTTTAAGATTTGTTGAGAAACTGAAGTTATCTATGTTGGCATCTAAACAGTGCTCTTTTGTTAAGAAAAGAAGGAAAAAAGGCTGAAATAGTGTATTAAGTGGAGTATCCTGTTTTTCTCATTTGTCAATGCCCAGTGCAGTCTAACCTCTGTGGCCAGCCAGGAACTGCCTTCCTTGTATTAAAAACTTGCACTGGTAATGGAAAGGGCTTGGGGACACAGTTAAACGTGTGTGTGTGTGTGTGAGAGTGTGTGTGTGTGAGAGTGTGTGTGTGTGTGTGTGTGAGAGAGTGTGTGTGTGTGTGTGTGTGTGAGAGCGTGTGTGTGTGTGTGTGTGTGTGTGTGTGTGTCGGCAGCCGTGTGAACGGACCTGGAGTGTGGTTTGAGCAGGCTCGCAGGTCCCAATGGCTTGTCCACGCTCCCACTCGGGGGACTCCCTCCGCATCTCCACTTTCCCTCCTGGTGCGTGTGCATGTGTGTGCGTGTCCATGTGTGTGTGGCTTCCTCCCCAGCCACTCCGATTCTGTCTCCTCCTTCCCAGTGGCCCCTTGCCTGCAAGGCCTCACCTCTCCATTCTCTGGGGGATCCCCATTCCCAAATGTGCTGGTCACCACCAACACCAGTGTCTCATGCTCGAGGGATACCACGTCATACTCATCCATGCACAGGACCTGTGGGTGAAGAGGAGACAGATGTCCTGGGGATTCTCAGCCTCTCTGTTGTCCTCCTCTCCCTAGACCTTCCTGGCAGGCACGACTCAGGCCCGACTGGGTCCCTGAATCCCTGTGGACTCCGGGGTTCCTCGTGGACCCTCACTTCTCCTGTCCTCCAGGGCACCTCAGAAGATGCTGACAGAGCCCTGTCTTTCCAGCTCCCAGCCCCTCTGGGCTCAGTCCTACCCGGGGGTCGAAAGCCTTCCGGAAGAGCCTTCCCAGCTGCAGCGCGTAGCTCTGGGCCCGGCCGGTCTCGGAGCCATACAGGATTGTTGCCTTCACTCGCTTTGCCATCACCGTGCCCATGAGCGAGGCAGAGATCTTCACCGCACTGTGGGGAGCATGGCGTGAGGCCATCCCAGGGGCACGGAGGCAGGGCCTACGCAGGCGGTGACCCAGACCCCAACCCAGCAAGGTCTTGGGATACTGAGTGGTGGGCCCAGACCACTGCTGGGGCTGGGTCCCCCCAGGGTGTGTGTGGGGAAGAGTGACACTCCTAGGTTACCCACTTGGCCACTTCCTTAAAGGTCTTCTTCCTGGTGATGCCGGTGCCCTTGGCTGCACTCCCCTTCCAGGGGTCTGGCTGCAGGGAAGCAATGGGGTGGGGGTGGGGGTGGAGGTGGAGAGTAAAAAAAATAAAAGGTTAGAGGTTCCTTGGGCTGCTTAGCTTGGAGCTCAGGTGGCAGGAGGCAGTCGGGTGGGTACCTGGTAGCGGAAGGCAGGGGACAGGAAATAGTTGACCATCTCTTGATGGAAGACAGGAGTGAGGCTGCCTGAGATGGGGGGCACGATCCAGGCCCAGTCGGCAGGGCAGCCCCCCCTGGCCTTCTGCTCATTCTCCAGGTGCTTCATGAAGGAGGCTGTGGCAGCATGGTGGTCCACAATGGTCACTTTGGCCAGCTGGGGTGGGGAGGGAGAGAGAGAGGCTGGGCTCAGACGCAGCCTACAGACCCCACACATTCTACCTCCACCAGTGCTGTCACCCCAAACTGCACTGCACCCCCCCCAAATCTAACATATCTCCTCAACCCACAGTGTCACCCTAAACTGCAGCTTGCACGGTCATGCTCCAAGTTCTACATGCAATAGCAGTTCTAATCTCCCGCATCTATATGCCTTGCACCCCAAACCAAAACATTCTAAACTCTCGAGACCTCATAAAAGTGCTCGGAAGGTACTAGTTTCCTCAAACTACAGCTCCCAGCATGCATTACATTGCCTACCCCCAGCTTGCTTTGACCCTGGTATTAGAGTTTGCGGAGTCCAGCGGGTCCCACACCCTACCACAAACTACCCAACATGCCCTGGGAAACAATTACTGAGCATGCGCTGACCAGCAAGTTTCCTGGTACACATAGGCCCGCATGTTCCAGCGCCTGGAATGGTGTGTGCTGTGTCCCAGAACTACAGGCCCGTATCCCATGTGCTTGGCTGTGGAACTTCTTTCACATGCCCAAGTCCGGATCCAGTCCTGCCTCCCTCTCTTCCACCCCCACCCCCAAACCCCTCGCCCCACTGGCCAGTGGGCCTGTGCACCTGGTAACTGTGCAGCACGGCCAGGTTAATTTCCACCGTTGCCTTATCCTTCCACAGGGACGAAGTTGTCCGGGTGTCCAGGTCCATGCAGACAGCCACATCCTGGGACAGGGGTGTGCATAGCATTGTAGGGACAGGATGACAGGGAGCGGACAGAGACTGTCTGTCTCTATCTCAAGCTCGTGGGTGGAAGGAGTGAGGTAGGTGGGTGGCTTCAGGAGGCCTGCCTGCCTAGTGTGGGGCTGGCTCAGGTTTTCTCCTGCAGAGGCACCAGAGAGCAGAGAGGGACCTGGGGCCAGTCACTTCTCAGCCCTGGGCTTTAATTTCTCATCTCTAAGATGGGTCTTTTTTTTTTTGTTAATAAAAAGATGACCGGTGAGCCAACTGGCCATCCCTGTATAGGATCTGAACCCATGGCTTTGGTGTTATCAGCATCACACTCTCCTGAGTGAGTCACGGGCTGGCCCTCTAAGATGGGTCTTAACCTTTCTTGAGACAGGGTCCCCTTTGAGAATCTGATGAAAGCTATAGATCCTATCCCCAGAAAAATAACTACATATTTATACAGACACACACACACACACACACACACACACTCTCACACACGCCCCTTTGCCCTATCCTCTGGTTCCAGAGCCCCTGTGCACAGTTTGGTTTGGGAGGCAACCCTACACCTGGCACGGCTCAGGTTCCTGGTTGTTGGCATCCTGTGGATCTAGAGGGAGCCGAGTGGGGGGCCTGCAGCTCCGTGTCCTGCCCCCACCACGACTCCTCACCTCTAGGAGGTTGTAGCGGTGTGGGTCACACAGGTTCCGTGTGCCGATCTCAGTGCTCATGTACCAGCCACTGAAAGGGGCTGCGGGGAACTCCAGGCCCCCGATTTCCAGCAGCATGTTTGACACTGCAGGGAGGGCGTACCAGCGCAGGCCCAGGGCTGCGAACCACTCCAGCCTGGGGGTGTCAGCAGCAGATCAGCCCCCTGGGGAGCGTTTGGCAGGCCACCCCTCACCCTGGACAGCCCCTCCTCCAGGGGCTCAGGGATGGTCCCCTCCGCCCCACCCGGTCCCTCTCGTGCTCACGTGGGGTGCTCCAGGGGCACCTCGAGGACCAGCTCAGGGGGTAGAATGAAGAGTTCTGGGGGCTCATCTGGGGCCTGGAGTAGCAGGGGCAGCACGTCGAAGCGGCCATTTCCTGGGGTCCAGCCGTGCTGGATGCAGAGCTGTGGGGAGCGGGGCACAAGCCCTCCTCAGGGACCCCTCATTGGCTGGGTCTCCATGGCCCACCCTGGGACCCCCTTCATTGACATCTCCCATCCTTCATCTCAACAAGAAATCCCCTCTTCCCGCTTCGCTGGCCCCTCTTTGGCCGGCCCTTGGTGCCCACCTCGGTGATCTCCACATTGGCTGGGTCCCCCCGCACGGAGCCGTCCTGCTGCCTGTAGCCCGCGTAGCGCACCAGCTGGCTGTTCCAGATCCGGAAGTCTCCGCGGCCCTGGCAGCGCTGCGGGAACACTGTGATGGCCGAGCTGGCGTGGGTGGGGAGGACAGCCGGTCAGAGTCCCTCCTTTACTGCAGCCTGGGGGAGGGCTGGGGACCGGTGTATGGTGTGTGGGGGGCACTCACCGCAGGTTGCCCCGGTTGGTGGCATACTTGATGTGGCTGCAGATGTAGGTGAACATTTCCTGTGCAGACCTGCAGTCACGGGCATCAAACACCTGAGGCAGGGGAGAGGCGGGAGAGGAGCGATGGGGTCTGGAGTACCAGTCCCGGAGGAACCTCGGGATGTGGCCGCTGGTGAGCAGGTGGGGATGTGAGTCTTGGTCTTTCTCTTCCGGGGGGTGCCCCCCACTGTTGGCATCCAATTGGAAACCAGGGGGCCTTCCTTCCCCGCACCCCCCACTCCTGGCATAGCCTGGTCAGCTCCTCATCTCCTCCCTGGGACAAGTGTGTCCCCATCCCTATAGAAGCTGACGTGATGCCTGGTACAGAGCAGGGACCAGTCACTGCCAAATTGATGCTTGGGGCAGGGCACTAGCTGACGGGAGCCAGCCGTTACCCACGGTGCTCAAGCAGAGCTGGGTGACCCAGTCGGTCATCCCCCTTCCCCTGAGCACACTGATGATGGGGTGGGGGGTGCTGCATGAGGTGGCCTCCAGGGACCCTGCCAGTCTTGACATTCTAGTGCTAGGAGGGGCCGTCTTGACTGGCTGAGTGGAGGCCCCAGGAGGAGGCTGGGAGGTCCCATTCCTGCCTGAGGGAGGAGGAAACTTGAGTTAGTGATGGAGCAGGGGTGGCAGTGGCTGGCCTGGGGCCAAGGGAATGACATAGCAGTGAGGGGGGTCCGTTTTGGAAGCTCAGATGGGTTCAAAGTTGGGCTAAAGCTTTGAACTACTCAAAGGGTTAGGCAAATGTCAGGCAGGATTGTTCTTGTTTAATTTGAGACTCCTTTGTGATTTACTGAGCGTGTGGCTTTATTCCAAATTCTTTGGTGGCAGTTACAGCTAAGGAGGCTAAGGTCATGGTTCCAATTCCCCTGTGTGTCAGCATGCTTCTCTTGGTGCTGTGGCCACAGGCTGTTCCTGAGGCCCAGGCTAGCTCTGAGTCTGTGGGTGCCGGGTGCAGGAGGGTGTGGGGCTGGGCAGCAGGCGGGCGGCTGGGTGGGAGCAGTGGTGTGGGCTGAGGGGCTGGGCTGCGCAGGAGAGGCCCGTTTGGAAGCAGCAGCCAGCCAGGGCCTTTTCCAGAAGGCTGCTCCTGTCACTCTGACAGTGCCACCAGGGAAGCTCTGCTCAGCTGTCCTCACCAACCCAGTGGCTCTAGATTTTTCTTCCCCTCCTCCACCAGGGCACTGCAGGAGGGCTTCATAACCAGGTGTTAGCAACTGGGCGGAGGGCTCCCCAGAGGTAACGACGGTGGGGCTGGTCCCCTCGCCTTTCCAGACTCTAAGGGAACAGGCGGGGATCTCCCCTGCTGCTCAGACGCTCCAGCGAAGCCTCAGGAGCTGCCCCCACCAATCCCCTCCCCTGTTGTCCCCCTATCCCAGTCCTGGGCACTCGCGGTTAGCTGGCCACACCTGCAGCTTCCCCCACTGGATCCGGCCCACGCAGCGGGGAGCGTTGCGCCAGGCCTGCTTGGCTCCGAACACCAGCTCGCTCTCCCGAAGCTGGTAGGTGCCCGTGGCTGCCACCTCGGCTTCCACCTCCTGAAGCCGCTGCTCGTGGGCCTGGGAGCCGCCCCTGGGTAGGGAACAGGAGGAGAAGAAACTTGTGTGGGGCAGGGAGGGCCCCCAGGCTTTGCGGGGTGCTAAGCTCGGGCCCTGTGTGGTGTCAGGATTGGGGGAAGGGTGTGGGTCACAGGGAAGGTGACTCTGGAAGGGTTCTCCAGGACTTAGTGGGACAAGGGAGGGCTGCAGGTGTCAGGGCAGGTCTCACCTCTTGATTGAGCTGTAGTACTGGTTGATGAAGTCCCTGGCCTGACTCAGCAGCTGCTCTGGAGGTGGAGGGCCCTGGCAGGTCCGGCTCTGCAGCTTCCTCGGAAATACAAGGGAACCCAGGCAGTGTCTTGGGGTGCAGGGCCCATCCTGGGTCAGAGAAGCAGGGAGCACAAAGGTCAGGGTGCAGGGGAGGTGGTGGGGGGGCTGGAGGCAGGAGTTTGGGGCAGAGGGAATAAGGTCCAGGGAGGTGTGGGCTTGTGGCCAGGGCTGAGACTGGAAGTGGGGGTGAGGTTGGGCTGGCTTAGGGCAGAACCTGAGCCAGGACTTGAGGGAAAGGCTGGAGGCTGGGGGCCACCAAAGTCCCCTGCATGTCCCTCAGCTCCTCTGGTTCTTCCCAGCCCTCACCTCGTCTGGAGACAAGAGGCCAACTCAGAGCAGGGCGGAGCTTCCTTGCTCCAGCCCCACCTGAGACCAGGCCTCAGCAATCCTGTCCCCCTCCCGCTGGAGACATGGGGTGGCCCGGCCTCACCTGCTGTGCTTGGGCACTGAGCGTGTCATAGGCGATGCTCCCCACCTCCCAGTTCTTCACTCGAGGGAACCTGGGCCCGTCTGGGGGCCGGGTTAGCGGGGGGCTGTTGGGAGCCAGGGATGGGGTTATGGGGGAGGAGTTTGTTTCCTTTGGGCCTCTCTAGATGTAGCGTAGAGGCCCTTCCTCCAGCGCTGATAATCCCACTGACTTATCGCTCGCCAGCCCTACGCTTTCTGACATTTCTCTGGCAGCCCTCACAACCACCGCAGGAGCGCGGCAGTACCTGCGCCCGCATCCACAGGTGAGGGGCCTGGGGCTGCTGCCGGAGGGGGCACAGGTGGACCACATGGGTCTGGCTCCTGTGTCCATCTGGCCTCCTGGTGCTCTTTCAGGCCCTGGGCCACCGGGGCCACCAGTGCTGAGCTCCTGAGCCCTGGCCCGAGGCTGGGTCCTTGTCCCCTGGACAGTGCCCACCTCGCCTCTCCTGGAGATGGGCCGTCCAATCCCCCAAAGTTGCCAGGACCCCTACGGGTGGCTGAGCTGAGAGAAGCCCCAGCAGGCTCCTCGGCTCTGATTTCTCTCTCCACACTCGCCCCTCCTGACAGTAGCCCATCGTGTGAAGGGAAGCCTCAGAGGCCTTATCACTTCCTCCCAGAGCCACCAGCCCCGCGGGGAGGAAGGGAGGGACTGGGCCACGGGTGCGCCTGAGCTGCAGGGCCCAGGCCTCAGCCCTTCCCTGCAGAGCTGCCTGCAGCCCCAGGATGCTACCTGGCCTGGCACCCCATCAGCCTTCTGGTCTTTCCTTTCTCTAGGGACTTCTGTCCCAGGGAGGAATCTTCTGGGGCCCGGGGCTGCAGGGTCTACTTTGGGGTTGATGGCCACTAGTGGAGGTCCTGGAGCAGGGGAAAAGGGCCCAGCAGCTCTGTCTTCTCAGTCACCACCCCAACTCTCCCCCTTCCGTGAGACCCCACTTTCTCACTCTCCTCTAACTACCCCTTTCTAGCTCCCTCTTCTCCAGATGATTGTTTAAATAATCATCACTACTCTTTGAAGGTTTGCCCCATGGAGTAAGTACTGCCATGTCCCCATTTGACATGAAGAGAGGCTCAGAGAGGTTAAGGAACTTGCTCAAAGTCAAACAACACTGAGCGGCAGAGCAGCGCTCAAGCCCGGGCCGGATTCGGTAGCTGGTACCCTCCCCTCCCCGCTTCCACCTGCCACCCGCCAGGCCCGCAGTCTCTGATCCTGCTCTCTTTTCTGAGCCTCCCTGACTGTCCTGTTCTGTCCACACTGATAGCCTCTTTGCATTGGTGACATGGCTCTCCCGACTGGGCCACAGGCTCCAGGCTCCAGGTCCCGACCCTCTCCTGCCCACCTGCTCCTACCTGTGTGGCCCTCACCTGTGGTCTGGCGCTGGTGGGGGTGGGGATGCTGGTGCCCAGCTGGGCTCTGGTGCCGGGGAGGCCGGGCCCTGCTTGCCGCACAGCCCAAGGCCCAACCCCAGCCCCAGGCCGCAGGGTGGCCCAGGCTCCTGGCCCACGCTCTTCAAGTTGCCCATGTCACTGCAATGTCGCCACGCGTCAGCTCTGCCTCTCGCTGGAGCAAGCCCAGGCCTTTTCCTTAGGAAGCAGGGAGGAGGCTGAGGGGAAGGGGCAGTGGGAGGGGGGCTCTCTGGTGCTGGCCCTTGCTCCGCCCCTGTCCCATACACAATGGGACAGGAACAAGGCCGGCTGGGAGGCTCTAAAGCCTCGGCTCCATGCCCGCTGGCTCAGAGGGTGGGAGGCCGGACGCCTGGGTTCCACCATAAGGACCAGGGCTGATAAGTGGGAACCCAGGTGTCCAGAGGAGCTGGGGTGTGGGGGGAATGGCAGGGTGGAGTGACTGGATGATCGGAAAGACCCTTCTGGGCTGTCAGACCAGAAGGGGAGGCCTTTGGCTTTGCCCCTGCCAGCCTTTCCCTGGAGGGCTAGGTGGAAGGTGAGCACTGGGTCAGTAGCAGGGGTGATGGTATCCCACACTCTTAGTGACCACAAGGACCTCCAGGGTCACCCCAGGCTCTCTCCTTCACCACCCTCCTACATCTAAGTGCTCCTGGACCTCCACCTCGAGTCCTTTTGGGTTCTTGGGGATACAGGCCCAGCAAGGATGCAGTGACCCTTTGTCCTTGAGTCTGGCGTTAGGGTATCCCTTCCCCTCCCGGTCCCAATTTCCTGGCACCCCCGCCCCCTGTGACTCAAGTGGGGGACACAAAAGAGCAGGAAGCTGCCATCCAGGGCCTCCACCCCCTCCCTGTCATCCAGTGACGCATGCTTCCCTGGGGTGGCAGGTCAGCAGAGAGACTGGCAACCAGGGCTGGGGCAGGGACGGCCCACTGGGGAGACCTTGGAGCCCTGGTGAGAGCACAGGGCCCAGGAACTACAATTCCCAGAATGCTGGTGGGGTGCACCAGCACTCTTCAGGCACCTCGGGTAGTTGTACATGCTGGGGTTTGTAGTTTGGTGCCATCTGGGGGCTGGGGAAAGGCCACGAGCCGGCCATCTGGGTCCACAGGGGTGGAAACCTTGTGGGTTTGAGACCTCAGAGACGAAGAGAAACTGCAAGAAAGAAACGGAAGCTGTGAAACTGGGAGAGGCAGAGACTGGGAGAGGCAGACAGGCAGACAAACAAACATGTGGATTTGTGTTGGCCAGACTCCTTTGAAAAGCACTGGAGGATAAGATTGGGGTGGGCCTGGGTGGGGGGCGGGCGGCGGATTGGCTGGAAGGAACGGGCTGTGCTGAGAGCTCTGGGGTCACACCAGGAAGGTGAGGTCGGCTAGTTTTGGAGGGTGGAGGGTGAAGGGGCCTCATAAACACGGAGATGCCTGCTCCTGGACACCAGAATGCTTCACTGCCCCTCTCTCAGGAGGAGGGAGACAGGAGGCCTGTGCTGACCCTGGTCCCCGAGCCCACGGCCAGTTCCACCCCCACTGCCTCACTTCCCCAGTGGGGCAGGATCCCCTCTCCTGTCTCAGACTTGCTGGTGGAGACAGACAGACCCCAAGTCTGGCTCCACATTCAGCCGCCACCTAAAATGTGCATGACTGTGAAACGCTCCATTCTCCAGGTTCCAGTCAATGGAGCTGTGGCTGGCCTCCTCAGGGCCTGGCCCGGTGGCGGCCAGCATCAGATGCTGGAGTCCACGTGACTTCTTGCCTGCACCACCGGCTGTAGCCTGGCCCTGTGGTCTCCTGACCCCAGGGTCTCCCCCTCCCATCTGGGCTCTGCACTATGGCCAGATTCCTCTCAAAAGCAGGGCTTATCTCATGCTTTGGCTTGAGACCTTTCCCCGAAACCTTCAGCCAAGGCCAAGGCCACTGCAACCCACGGTCCTGGCTCTTGATCTCCCCAGTGTGCTGCTCACACCCTCTATTCTAGACAGAGGGGCTTTCTCACGGGTTCCCAGCTGGGCCTGTGCTTTCCCACCTCTGGCCTCTGCTTGTGCTGTCCCGTCCACCTCCCTTTCCCCTCTGAGTAACGAAATCTTTCTCCCCTTCCTCACAGCCCAGATGTGACAGCTCTGGAGGTGTCCTGCCCAATTCTCCCCCTTGGAGAATGGGTACCTGCCGCAGGAAATGCAGGTGGCTGATAGCTTCCAGCTGTGGTGCCGGCGGGATCTGCCTGGCATTAAGTCCAGGGCCACGTGCTTCAGAGTCACTGAGCCCCAGGGAGGCACGTGAGCTCACCATTCCTGCCCAAGTGGGACTCCTCCGCGGGCATCTTTATGCAGGAGCCCCCACTGGGCTGGCAGAGGCACTCAGAGCTCAATGTGTCTGAATCCCTTCTGACCTGAGCTTTCTTATTCCCTCTTTCCACAGGTGTCAGACCTGCATCAAGTTCTGGATCCTTCCCCTGACCACTCGTGCTCCCTCTCCCCATTATTTTTCTCAGGCTTTACCCCTAATAATTCTCTTATGTTTGTAACTCCTTCTTGGGGTCTGCTTCCCGGATGACTCACCAACACGCAGCCCCAGCACGGTTCCTCTGAGGCCTTCCTCAACACCCTCTTCCCTATACTCCCTGAGCGGAGCCTTGTCACCCTGCCCCCAGGCACTGGGAACATCTCTTGCCCTTGTTCCTCCCGGTGGTGGTTTTTGGGCAGCTTGCTCTGTGTGTGTGAGTTTTTGCCCAGAAGAACCCATGCACTCTGGAAGACACAGGCCAGTTCTGCTCATTGGAAACCACTGCTGGGTCTGAGCACCCTGCACTAAGTAGGTGCTTTATAAACATTGCCTTGGTTAGCTGCAAATGTGTGCAGCCACCCAGAGACTCAGGGCTGTGTTCTGGAGGCAATGGAGATGGGCCACTGAAAAGGGATTTGGCTGAGGCTAGAAGGGACTGGGTCAGCAGAAAGAGGGGTCAGTCTGGGTGAAGGGCATGGGTCAAGAGGGAACACTCTCCACCACAAGGGAGGACGGGGCATAGTTCAGTACAGCCAGCACTGAAGGCTGTGGGCCAAGGTAGGCCTGAATTGAGTGGCAAAGGGGGACACGGCAGGGGTTTTAAGAAAAGGAGGAGAAAAAGTCAGTGAAGCAGACAGAAAAGGTCAGAGGTGGGAGCTTTCCCAACAGGGAAGTTTCCTTCTCCCCCTTTCCTGGGGCCATGGCCAGCATTGCTCGCATGTCCTAACTTCCATCAGGGCACTCTGATCCCAGTGCTGGTGGACCTGACGGGTGTGGACTCCTCCACCCCTGGGCTGGGACATCTCCTCTCCCTTCCCAGGGCTCTGACTGCTTCTTTCCCGCTCTTTGCCAGCATATCTGCTGCTAAGACATACTGCTCACATGTCTTGGTGGCTCACTGCTCATATCGGCGACTGCATTTTATTTTATTTTTATTTTTGGTGGCTGGCTGGTATGGGGATCCATATCCTTGACCTCGGTGTTATATCACCATGCTCCAACCAACTGAACTAACCAGCCAGCCTGGCAACTACATTTTAAAGAGTAATTTCTGAAAAAACCAAAATTTTCAAGGTTTCAGGGCTGAAGCTCTACAGAAAGGAAATCATTTACATTTTAAATCCTGGGATCTCAAGCTGGATGAGGCTTTGGAGATAGTCTGGTTGGGAGCCCAACCCCTTGGTCTCTGACAGTGGTGGAAACAGCCCAGACCCCAACCCTCATTGGCCCTGGTCAGCAGAAGGGTGACAGCCGCCCCTGGTGCCCTTGCTCCCTCCTGAACGCTGGGGGTGGCAGTGTCTTGCTCCTGTCTTCTCTCTCAGACCAAAGTGCAGTGCACGGCTGTGGGGAGAGGGCCCTGACCTTGGGGCTCTGTGTTGGGAATGGAAGGCCTTGGGCATGGGGTGTGTGCGTAGGAGGCGTGGGGGCTGTGGAGGTGGCGGGTGACGGGAGCGGAAGGCCCTGACTCTTTATAGCCCAGCCCGGGGTTGTTCGGTGTGAGCTGGAAGTGTCCCACCCGCCCTGCTATGAGCAGCTTCCTTCCTGCCTGCTGGCAAGGCCTGGGTGGGGAACAGAGGGGGAAGGAGGGAAGGGAGGCGGGGAGCAGCCCTGCTGCCCAAGGAGGCCTCCCTCCTCCTCAGGATGTAACTCACGCTTGTGTCGGGAGAGGAGAGGGTTGCTCAGCTTCCAGATTGCAAGACTGGGGCTGGATGTTTAGGAAGGCTTCAGAGCAGGGGTCTGGGGTGTCGAGGCTCCAGGCAGTGGAAGGGGGCGCCTGTGCTGGCACTGGGCGCTGTCTAGCAGCCTGACCCTTCTCAAGATAGCCACATGGGGGCAGCAGAGAGCCAAAGAGGAGAGATTTGCTTAAGGTCCTGTGCTCAGATCCCATGACAGTGGGTGAGACCCAGAGAATGAGAGAGGGGTCAATTGCCATGCCTCCGAGCCCAGATTGGGTAGTGGGTCCCCTGGGGCCCTGAAGTGGCTCGTTTTCATAAGCCTGAAACTCCTGACGGTGACTCTGACCAGCACCCCTCCCTCCAGAGGAGCGGGGATGCTTTCCCTTGGGGCAAACACCTGCCTCTGCCTGCTTCCAGCACAAACCACATGGACTATGGTGTACTGAGGTGCAGGGAACCATGTCCAGTACCAACGGGAGTGTAAGCATCAGGTGCCGCAGCGGGAGAGCCAGGGAAGGGTGCCTGTAGATGCCTCTGCCATCCTTCAGGGGGGTGCCCTAGGGCAGAGCCTGGTGAGCAGCCTCATCTGTTTGACCCTCTTCTGGAGACTCTTCTGCCTTCTTCCTGCCCCTCAGACTGATAGGAAAGTCACATGGCCCAGAAGCCTTTGGAAACCCTAAGACCTCACCCTGGCTGTGACTGGTGACTGTCAGCCCTTGGGGGCTCCTGGGAGTTTGGACTACTGTCCTGAGGGGAATTCAGGGGTCTCCAGCCTTGAAGCCCCTCGAGGTTTAGACCATTCCTTCCAAACCACTGCCCTGAGTGGATTCTGTATCTGGGGTGTGTGTGTAAGTATGTGTGTTTGTGTCTCAGTCTGCTCAGGCTGCTGTAACAAAATGCCATAGACTGAGTGGCCTATAACTACAGAAATGAATTTCTCACATTTCTGGAGGCTCCAAGTCCAAGATCAAGGTGCTGGCAGATTTGAGGTCTGCTGAGGACTTGCTTCCCAGTTCACAGATGGCACCTTCTTGTTGCCCATGGTGGAAGGGACAAAAGAGCTTTCTGGGTTCTTTTCTATAAGGATTCTAATCCCATTCATAAGGGCTCTGCCCTCCTGACCTTCTCACCTCTCATAGGCCCCACATCCTAATACCATCACCTTGAAGGCTAGGATATCAGTTATGAACTTGGGAGGGACACATTCAGTCAGTAGCAGTGTATACATGTGTGCATGCTTGTGTGTGTGTGTGTATGTGAGTATATATGGTAGTGTGTGTATATCTGTGCATGTGTGTAAACACGTGTATGCATGTGCCCATGGGCAGTGTGCCCTGGGGCTCCCTCACTGACCTGCCTTCTCATCTGGTCTCTGCCCCTTCAAGGCTAATTTGGGCCAAGAACATCAGTGAGGATATGGACGTTTCAACATCCATGGGGACTTGAAATTGCCCTTCATTCCTGGGATCCAGAGTGAAGACGAGGAGTTTTTAGGGTCAGGCTGAGGTCCCCTAAATGATGCCCATCGGGGTCCTACACAGGAAGCCATGTGATCTGCTGGTGCAAGGCTGTGAGATTACCCCAGACTTGAGGCAGGCAGAGAGTTGTCAGGGATCAGTCTGGCAGGCCCTGCCCCCTTCTTCCCCTCCTTTCTCCCTCTCATCTCCTTCAATCCTTCAGACTGGCCCAGTTTCCTGGTATGGTTGCTGTGGTGCTAGGTCTCTTGGGAACCAGGGCTTTGAGCATCAAGTATGCCCAGCATAGAAATTCCATAGCAACCATCACTGGGGATTGGCTGGGAGGAATCCCCTTCCCCCACCTCTTAGTTGCCCCAGGGAGGGGTCAGGTCCTTTCTCCAAACCAGAGTGGGAGGAGCAGGCTTTGGACCCCCTACTGATTTATAAGATGTAGAAATCCTGACTCCAAACCCTGATATACCTTCAGTCATTGTCTGGTTTGCCTTTTTTCCTGTCCTTCCAGATAGATTACAAGCCCCTTGATGCTCAGTGACCAACCCAGAGACCAGCGAACAAGATGTTCCTGATATCTTGTCTGCTGCTGAAGATCTGAGGCAGCTGATCCCCATTCTGTTGTCTGGCTCCCTAAACTCCAGCCTAGGCTGCTCTAGGAACTGCTGAGCCCCGTTCCTAGAGGAGTCTGCATGTGAATGGTGTTCTACCTCATGGATCCAGAAGGGGGAGCTCTCTGGGCCCTTTATTTTCCAAGGGAGAAACACCCAACCCTCTCTTGGACATTCTGGGCCCCTGCACTGCCACGTTCTCATGCTCACCAGCTCAATCTTCCCATGAGAAGGTCCCGTGCTGGACTGTGGTCTACAGAGGGACAGAGGTGAGGCCCTGATCACTGTTCTCAGCTCAGCTGAATCCTCCCTAAACCCTCCTCCCTTGTAAGGCCTTCCCTTTCCCTTCCAGCCTTAAAATGATCTCTCCCTGCTCTGAAGTAAAAGCATTCATGGTCAGCACCCATTCTTGGACCTGGGATCTAGGGCTATGTCATTTCTCTTGTCAGCTGCCATTATCTGTATTTGTCTCCTGAAATATTGCCTATTTATGTATGAACATCTTGTCTTCCCAACTAATTGCAAACTTTGCAAGACCAGGGGCTGGATTGTACACCTTCTATTTCCCTAGGAGTCCTGTACAGTGTGAGGAACTTAGACAGTGATGAATACTTGTTTGTGAGTAGATTGGGGAGATGACAGAGTGGGGGACTTAGTTGGCCCTGAGTTCTCTTCTCCGGTCCTTGGTGTTGGCTGGCTCAGAAACTGACAATCCACGGGGTGGGATAGCTGCTCCTCAGGTGATGGAGCTAGTGCTGGGTTAGCATTCCTGCTCTCTCTCCCCCTCCCCTCCTGCCCCCAAGCTGGGTAGGCTCTGAATTCTGCCTGATTTTAGCAGATTGAACAGGGCATAGTTCTGAGAGCTGAGCTGATATGGACACTTCTGGGTCTCTCTCTCTCTCTCTGTCACACACACACACACACACACACACACACACACACACACACA
>NW_007726327.1:634239-637103 GCF_000696425.1 Galeopterus variegatus
CACACACACACACACACACACACACACACACACACACACACACACACGTCTTGAATTCCCTATTTTTTTCACTTTTTTATATATGGGATATAATTCCCAGCCTGACCTGGTGGGGTGGGAAAATCACTTGACTAAGAACCAGGATACCTGGCTTCTTGTCCAGCTCCATTCCTAACTTGTAGCACAACTTGGAGGAAGAATCCTCACCACTCTGAATCTCTGTTTTATCCTCTAAAATATAAAAGTGTTCGCTTCTGGCTGTAATATTTCATAAAGCAACAGAAACTTCCAAAGGAAATCCCAAGAGTTGCAAGTGTAAAGTCCAGGGTCATATCCATGCTTTTTTCTGATGGCAGTGAGGGGTGGGGAGTGAGGAAAGTGTATTCTGGACACATATGAGATCTGGGTTTCTCAGCACTGACCGGCAAAGCCAGCTTTTGCTTCTTCAGATGCTGCCTCCTGGAGCTACTGTCCAGTTCCAGAAGGATTTTCATGGTTTGGGATGGCTGTCTAATTCACTGTGTTCTGAAGAGGGCCCCAGTCTTGGTCACCTGGGCTGCCCTGCCTGGTTTCCTGCCGAGCTTGGCATGAAGTGCTTTCAGCACCTTGGACAGAGACAGAGCTTCAGCCTGGCTGGAGGCGTTGAGATCAGAGCTTGGGATCTCCTCCTGGGCCAGCCTTCCTGGCAGGGTGGCCCAAAGCATGGCTTGCTCCTTAGAATGTTTCAGTTCCGGTAAGCTGCCCCCAGATAGATCCTCAGTCTATGTTAAAACAGTCCACTGGTTCTAAAAAGTCTCAGAGCATTATTTAAAAAACAATAACCAATCTATTTCCTAGAACAGTGTTAGATACATATTAGGTGCTTAGTAAATATGTTTTAAAAGTAATACATGCAGATTCAGCCTCCAGTAAAGTGTCCTAGGTCCCTTATAGTCAGATTCTCCCCCCGTCCATCAACCCCTCCTACATAGTAATTCTGGGGCTTCTACTGTTCGCTAAGGTCTGCAGCCTCACTTGAAGCCTGTTCTCATATCTGAGTAGCCCAGTCCCTAAATCAAAGGGACAGATGGCTGTTAAGTTCTCAGGCATAGGAATCTTAAACTGGCCCCTTCTCTTTCTCACTGGGGGTAAGTATGGATTGCTGGGAGGACCCACACCTGACTCCTACTGGGATCTTGCTTTACAAGAATGTTCACCCCCTTCTTCTGGGCTTGAGAAAACGCTTGCCATCCAGGAGGGCCCAGCTCCACCAGGAAGCCCTCCTGGATGCCCCAGCCCACTCAGAGGCTTCTCTCCTTTGAACTTCCCTCTGCGTATCTTCAGCAGCCCTAGATTATTTTTATGACACTTCGTGCCCATTTGTTCTCTCTCCCCAGTTAGATTATGAACTCCGTGGGGGTGGAGGCCATATCATATGTTTGTTGCCAGTAGCTTCTACAGTGACAAGCACCAGCAGGTGGAGTGGGAGACTGATGGGTCTCAGGGTCTTCTCACCTGTCTTTAAAGGTCTCCCACTCCACTTATTTTTAGTCTGAAATAAATATGTAGCATGGATTGTGATGCTATTTGTGGAGTAAACATTGGCCCCAAGGGCACCCAGGATGAGAGAGCAGAGGCGGGAGGAGGTGGATATGGATACTGGGGGGAAACGGAGGAACCATGGTGGGTGAGGAGTGTGGTTGTGTAGAATTCAGGAATCGCTCACTGCTAGAGCTGGAAGGGATCTCAGAGATCAGCTTGTTGGGTCTCCTCGTTTTACAGGTAAGAAAAGTGAGATTTAGTGACATTCCTAAAGTTACAGAAGAAAAGGCCCCTATCACCTCTGACCTGATTTAAGTCTTTGACATCTCTCCCCTGGACTACTACATAGATTCACGTGGCAGATTATATTTTTCCAAGGTGGTAGTGCCAGTATGTCCTATAGCACATGCTTCTCTTCCAATATGACAGTGACACTCCTCCATTGAGAGGTGGGATCTGTGTTCCTTCTTCCTGGGTCTGATGGGGCATGATTATGGCAGAAGTTATTTCATGTGTCTTTCAAGGTGAAGTTATTAAAGGTGACACAGCTACTGCCTGGTCTTCTGTTGGGATACTCACCCTTGGAACCCAGCCACCATGGTGTGAGGAAGCCAGGCGGCCACATGCAAGGCTTCGTGTAGATGTCTGGCCCCAGTCCTAGCTGAGGTCCCAGCTGACAGCCAGTGTCAAACACCAGATGTGTGTGAACGGGCCTTCCAGTCGCTACTCTGGGGTAATGCAGAGACACGTGCTGAGCCTGCCCAGACTGCAGATCCATGAGCAAAAGAAATGATTAAGCCATTGGGTTTTGGGGTGGCTGTTATGTAATAATGGATTACCAAAACACCTCATATTTGCCTCAGTTTCTCTGAACTATTATACACATTTCACTAACTCAACAAACCTTTGTCGAATACCTACTATATGCTAGGATCTGTACAGACAGACACAATTTCTTTTTCTCTTTTGGAGGCTGGCTGGTACAGGGATCTGAACCTGTGACTTTGGTGTTATAAGGCTGCACTCCAAGCAAATGAGCTAACTGGCCAGCTCCAGACAGACACAATTTCTTTCTTTTATTTAAAAGATGACTAGACAGACACAATTTCTTTCTTTTTTTTAAAAGATGACTGGTAAGGGGATCTTAACCCTTGACTTGGTGTTGTCAGCATCACGCTCTCACAAGTGAGCAACCGGCCATCCCTATATGGGATCCAAACCCGTGGCCTTGGTGTTATCAGCACCGCACTCTCCCAAGTGAGCCACGGGCTGGCCCTCGACACAATTTCTGTATTTGTGGATAACACATCTCAGCTGCCTCAACCGTACAGTGTGTACCCTTT
>NW_007726327.1:637964-640373 GCF_000696425.1 Galeopterus variegatus
CTCAAAGGTCCCTAGTAAACATTTGTTTGTGTAAATAGTAGCAGAACCAGAATTGAATTCCCTGCCTCTTAGTCTCCTGTGCTTTACTTACTGCTTTTGATACCACCAAGCCAGGGCAAATGTCCCACCAATGGGGGGTATCAGGTTGGCAGGAGAAGACCTTGGAATGGGCCAGGGGTTGACAGGATTGCTGCATGTGGAGCTGCAGATGGCAATGAGTGAAGGAGCCCTGGTTCCTCGCTGCGGGTTTGAGGTAGTCCCTCCTTCCCTCTCCCTTGCTCCCTCCCTTCTTTCCTTCGATAAGCCCCGAGCACCCACTTGTGGAGGGGAGGCATGCTGTTTCTTTGATCTCTTCCAACTCCAGTTCATATCTGAAAGCATCTCTGTTCTGAGGACCCCGTTGCACAGAGACGTGAAGCCCCACCATGCAGCCCGAGCTTTCCCTCAAACACCAAGGGCCTGCTCTTGCTGTCCTTCCCCAGGGTTTCCAAGGAACCGTTGCTCCGTAAGTAAGTGTCTCTCCTGCACCCATCTGCTTTGAACTGCTTCCCAGTCCCCTGTGAGTGCCACTTGCTCTCTTGGGTCTGATTTTGGCTGTCTTGCTTGGCTGGCTTCTTGTGGGCCTACCAGCAGGGACAGGCTTCAATTTCTTTTTCCTGCTAGGCTGTCCTGGCTCGACTCCCTCGGGCTGAACAGGAGCAGAGAGTGGGGTGGGCAGGATGTTTTCTGCAGACTTTTCTCCCTAAATTGTCTCTTTCTGGGAGCTGGGAAGAGCCTGTGTGTCTCACTGTAAACACAGCCTCTCCCTTCCCTCAGTCACAGGCAGGGTGGGGGAGAGTTGTTCCCAGGAATGGTCCCTGAAAATGGCTCTTGGAGCCCAAGGTGGGGGTGGGGCAGATTCCGGATGCTGGACAGCCCAGCTCTTGGTTTCAAGGTTGGGCACTTTCCTCTTTGTTCCAGGTCTGGTGGCAGCAGAGGTGGGGAGTTGGTGGGTTGGGGGAGGTTTCTCTATCAGTTCATCTGCTGACCTTTGCCTCCTAGTGCCTGGCACCTGCTGCCGCAGGAAGGACGCCTGTGGAGAGCTTGCCTGCCTCACAGCTTCCCTTCATCTCAGTTCTTCACTGCGGGGGTGGCGCAGTGGGACCGCTTTCGGGCTGTCCCCTGAGCCTCCAAGGAAGTCAGAAATCTGCATTCAGCTGTGACTTCTGAGTGTGTGTGTGGGTGTGGTGGAGGGGAGGTGTCTGGCTCCCCTTAACCTGAGGGAACAGGTCTCTTTTCGCCTCTGTGCACAGGATGTCTACTCTGTGCTGGGTCTCCTCTCATTTTGGGAGGGTTAAGGGTCCCTCTGACTCCTTTGTCTTCCCTTTGGGATAAGAGCAGAGGCCTGTCCAGCGACAGGGTACCAGTCATGGGAGGACAGATGGCCAGGTCAGATGAGTGACCCCTTCCTTTCGGGCCTGGTTCTTCATCACCTGTGATCTGGAGAGAAGGGGTGGCTCCAGATGTCCCTTTCCCTTCTCCCACTCCCCGTGCCCATTCTCAGCTGCAGTCTTTTGCTCGCTTTCTCTCAGTCCCCTGACCTGGAGGGAAGGGCACTCTGCTCACATGTGAACTACCCTGGACCTAGGGCAGGCCGCCCAGCAGCAGGGGTGGCCGTGGGGCAGGGGTGGGGCTGGGCCAGCTGCAGACTGGGTTCCATCCAGAACCCAATGTGGTGATGCACCTGATGTCAAGTCACAAAGCAGAGGGAGGACACCGGTGCCACGGAAGGCCCTGGGCATCTTGGGGTGCGAGTGTGAAAGCTGCTGTCGGTGGAGAGGGTCTAAGTGATGACTGCACAGGCGAGAGCCTCTGGACTGTTTTAGCATCCGCTGGTGGAGCCTCCTCCTTCTCTCCCACTGGCTGCCTCCCTGAGTCACTGCCCACCCACCAGCAAATAAAAAAGGGTGTCATCTGCTGGCCAGTGGCCCCATTTGGTCCCAGTGTTTGCATCTTACTGTTCCTCGGTGGAAGGTGAGAGTCCGGGTAGGGTGGTCTCACCTCGACCTTCCTTCCGCCTCCCTCCTTCCAGCCCGGCTTCCTTCTCTGCCCTTTGTTCCTTCCCTCCCCCCACATCCCTTGATGGTTCTCCCTGGTGACAAGACCCAGCCCTTTGCTCCAAGGACAGAGGCAGCTGCAAGCTCTCAGGAGCCCCCACATGGCCCCATCCATCTAGACAGGTCTCTGATCCGGGCTGCAGGGGAGGGGACCCACGGCCGGCTGCTCAGCTGCCGACTCCTCCCCGCCTGCCCGCCCACTCAGCTGTCAACACTGGCCTCCCCGCCCTGGCCTTCCCGGGGCCCTGCCTGGCTGCTCAGGCCGGGGACACCTCACCCCGGAGACCCTCAGGCAGCCCAGGCAGGCGGGGGG
>NW_007726327.1:640737-641370 GCF_000696425.1 Galeopterus variegatus
TGGGCCGCGGCGGCCGCCGCAGGACCCGGAGCCCGCCGATTGGGCCTGCCAGGCTGTCCCCGCGCTGCAGGGGGAGGGCGGGCCGCTCGCACACGGGGATCCCCTGGCCGGAACCTGCTTTGATCCTGCAGCTAGGAGGCCGCAACTGCTGTCAAAATGTCCCTCTCTGTGCAGCCCCCATGGAGAGCCCCGAATAACCCCAGAGAGGGCTGTGTGTGTGTATGTTGGGGGGGCGTGCCCCTCCTAAGTGTCACCCACCCTTATCTCAAACCTGCGCTGGCCTGGGGCCGCCCGATGGTCTTGCACTTCCCAATTACGGGTCTCTTGTGACCCTGGGCTCGTCTTACCAGGGCCCAGGCCTCGCCCCTGTCACCCACTGCAGGCACTGAGAGCATGCTGTGTGTACCAAGCCGGTTCTTGGCGTGGTGGGGGACCAGGGCATAAGGGACCGCCCCATCCCTTAAAATCAGCTTTCTCAGACCCAATCTGGGGTGGAGGCGGAATCTCTCCCCTCCCGGGCCGCCTCCGAGCCGGCCGTCGCACCTGTCCTCACGGTCCCCCTACCTAAGGGTCCCTTCCCCCTCTGCGGGGCGCGCGAGTCCCGGGGGCTCCTTGGCAGAGCCAGGGGCTGGG
>NW_007726327.1:642521-644943 GCF_000696425.1 Galeopterus variegatus
GGGGGTGGGGGTGGGGGGCAAGGCTTGGTGCTGGGGGGCCGTGGGCATGGGACCAAGGGGTCTGGTGTTGGGCGTTTGGGGCAGGTTCAGCTCAGGCTTTTGGGATGGGAGAGTGAGTGTGACACTCTGAGTGTGCAGGGAAAGGAGGTGGGATGGGAGTGTGCAGGTGTCCCCAACTCTGGGTGCCTGGATGTGGATGGGCTGTGTGTGTGCAAGGACATGAGAATGTATATGACCCAAACCCGGGGAGTCTAAGAGTACTGCACGTGTGTCTGTCTTGACTGTGTTGTATGTGAGAGACTGAAAGCTGAGGATGTCGGCTCAGTGCCTAATCTGCTCGAGTGTATGGATGGCGTGCATGTGACCCTGAGCCCGTGTGTCACCTGCGTGTGACCCTGTGTGAGCAGTGGGGAGATGTCTTTAAAAAGTCTACAAGACTGTGGGTCCTTTGGTGAGAGGGTGTCCTGGGGCTTGAAGCCAGGCTTTGAGGGTAACAGGGTCACTGTGGTGACCCATGTTGTGGATTTTCCTGCCCTGGGCACTGTCCCCCAGTCTCCTTGGGGAACTACAGCACCTCTAGTCCTGGCCTGTCAGGGGAGGCTTCCAGAAGTGTCTAGGCTAGGTAAATGTTCTGGGTGTGGGCGTTTGCCCCTCTTGGCATTGTGTCCCTTTCCCCAAGGCTGCATGTGCCACAGTGGGTGTGACTGCCAAGGGCTCTGGGAGTGGGGAGAGGATGACATTCCTTGCCCATAACACCCTGTGAGCGCAGGACAACGTGTGCTTGTAACTGTGGTGGGGGGAGGGAGGGGTCAGTTGGATGGGCAGCTTTGTCTGAAGTGCAGGAACAGGATGATCCTGAGGGGTGGAGACAGTGACATTGGTGGAGGGCAGAGAGGTGAGGGGTGG
This sequence comes from Galeopterus variegatus, assembly GCF_000696425.1. Classification (NCBI taxonomy): domain Eukaryota; kingdom Metazoa; phylum Chordata; class Mammalia; order Dermoptera; family Cynocephalidae; genus Galeopterus; species Galeopterus variegatus. Next base: position 643,428 of record NW_007726327.1, read on the forward strand.
GGGTGGACCCAGGGGCTTTTCTTCCCACCAGCTCCGGAGGCTGTGTAGGTACAAGGAAGAACCTGAGCTGGGATTTGGGGGGCCTGGCTTCTGGCCCCACCTCTATCACTGACTGCCATGTGACCTTGAGTGACTCTTCTCTCTCTGGGTCTCCATTTCCACATCTGTGAAGGAGAGGGCAGGCCAAAGGGGCCTTTAAGGTCCCTTCTGTCGTGGTATTCCAGGATCTCAGCGAGGGGGGTGGGGGTGGGGCTTGCCTTCGAAGAAACTGGCTCTTCTCTCCCAGGCCTGGGAGTGCGGACAAGAGGTGGTTTTTCTTCTATGAAGCTGGTGTGTGTGTGGCTGCTGCTCTGAACTGCCCTGGGCTGAGGCAGAGTTAGGGGTCTTTTCATGTGACAGGAAGCCCCAATTCCTGGTGCTGATGGCTGCCTGGGAGTACTGGGGGTCCTTGGGAACTGACCTAGAGATGAACCCAACTGCAAAAACTCCTGGAGGCAAGAGGAAGGGACGGCCAAGGAGGGCAGGGAGGAGGCTAGATCCTGATGGCCTGGGCCTGCCTCAGGGTGCCCCCACTGCAGCAGCCTGCCTTGCCCATGGGGTTTCCTGGGGCTGCAGCCTGAGGGCTGTGTCTACTGGGCAGGGGAGGGGGAGAGCTCCAATTGCTACCGAAAGCATTAAAGGCCAAAGTGGCCGGAAACTAGTGTTTATAAAAAGCTCTTATCCCGGAGCATCTTGCCTGGCACAGCTGAGCTGCTGCCTGCCTGCCTGCTGCTCACCCGCCAGCCTGGCTCCTGGGGCAGGCGTGGGGTGGGTGAGCCAAGCTTCGCTAGAACGGGTCTTCTCCCTGCTGGGGCCAGAGGGAGGATCGCCTCCCACCCCTGCGGAAGGTCTCCTTTCCTGGGTCTGTTTTCTTACAAGTAGGCCAGTGTCTTGGTCCCCTTTTCTTGTTCCCTATGACCTTGGGCCTCTGCCCGTGACCCTCAGGTTATTCCTCTGCCTTCTGCCAGACCCAGGTTCAAAGCTGGCTCTGTCATTTATAGGCTGCAAGACTTGGGCACAGTGCCGAACTTCTCTTAAGCTTCAGTTTCTTCACCTATAAAACGAGGATAAGGGCACCTCCTTTAAGAGGCTGTCAGAGTATCAAATGAGATACAAGCATCGTAGGTGCTCAACGTGATGCTCTCCCCAGCCTCTCTGGTGCACCCACTCCCCAGCGCCTGGCTGCCCTTGGAGGGGTCCCAGGAGGTACTGACCTGGCAGGGTCCGCAGATACTTGGGGGAGTGATTTCCTAGGGAGCCTCGGGGTAAGGAGTGGCCGAGGGAGCGCCCCCCAGCCTAGAGAGCAGGGATCAAGAGGAGGAAGCCAGAGAAGCGGGTGCAAAGGGAAGGCTGGCCGCCATCTCTAGCCCTTCCCAGGCTCCCTCTCCAGGCCCAGTGTTTATCCCTCCGCCGCGGCTGCTGACACGCGTTGCTGACACCCGCCCCGGCTGGCCTCGGCCCCGGGCAGCGGAGGGGG
>NW_007726327.1:645964-651570 GCF_000696425.1 Galeopterus variegatus
AGGTAGGGGTAGGGGTAGGTGTGGGGTAGGGATAGGGGTCGGGGCGGGGTAGGGGTCAGGTTAGGGGTAGGGGTCGGGGTGGAGTAGGGGTAGGGGTCAGGGTGGGGTAGGTAGGGGTAGGGGCAGGCGCAGGGGTGGGATACAGGCGGCTGGAGAGTGGCGGGAACCCGGGAGGGTTCCGTGGGGTCGTGACCTAAGTTGAGCCAAGTGGGAGATGCAGTCTGGGTCTCTTCACCTCTCTCACTTGTGGGATGATTTTCTGGGTGGCCAAGGGCCTGCTAGGCTGTGGGCCGGGGGCCTCTGGTTCCTTGCTCCCTGGGCAGGTGTGGGCATGTTGAGTTAGGTGGGCTGGAATTTTGACAGGGCCGGAATGGCAGGCGCGTGCAGAGATGGAGGTAATAGGTTAGGCTGGGGACTGGACACTGCCCTCTGGCCCTAGGCCTCTAGCTACCCTAGGGCAGTCCCTGCCGGGTCACTGCTTTGGGAAGATGTCAGGGATGGTGAAGTCCGGGAGGGCCGCAGGACTCTGGCTTCCCGTCTCCTGCCCTCTTTTTCTTCTGTACTTCAACTACACCTAGAGGAGGTGTGTGCCTCTCCCCACAACCTCAGTTCCCTTTGTCTCATCTGCTGAGCGCCCCACCCGCCACCCCCTCCTGTACCCCTGCGCCAGGTGTCTCTGCTCAGCCACTGCCTCCCAGCCCAGCTGCTCTGGGCTTCCGGAGAGCAGATAAACAGGACCCGGGGCGTGGCTGCTCCCACATCACCCTTCTCCCACACCAGCCTGCTCTTGGAGGGCAGTGTAACAGGGCTGGGGGGTGGGGGTGGGGCCCATGGGCATCAGAGGGCTGAAGAGTCAGCTCCAAAACGTGCTGCTGGACTGCCCAAACCCTGCTACTCAGCAGTGTGTGTTGATAAGCATTTACTGAACCCCTGTGAACCAGGCAGGGTGGAAGGCTCTTGGAGATGGAGCAGTCTGCAGGACAGATGAAGTTCCTGTCCTCAGGTAGCTTGTCTGCTATGGACAGTGAGCATTCTCTGCCTCCTGCTATTTTTGCAGGCATGCACAGTTTGGCATCACCAGATGCACTGGAGGAGACATGGTCATTGCGCCCTATGAAAGAGGGTTTGCTCACAGCAAATTCCGGTTCTGGCTTGCAGGCAGGGGCTGTGAGACCAGATGCAAACCCTGAAGGCAGTGGGTGGGGTTATTTTATGTGAAATTTTATGTTAAAAGTTTGCAAACCACTGATACTATTGGACGACTTGGTTGACTTCTCTGAGCCTGTTTCTACTTCTGGGATAATGTGCCTTACTTGGGAATCACACAAAGGTGCTGAGCTTTTTAAAGATTGTCTGCAACAGGGCTTTACCCTGTAAACACTGCCAGTTCCACGTGGATGTTGCTTGTGCTGGGGGATTTGGCCCCTTGGCAGCAGGGGTCCAAGTGCTTCTGTCTTTGGCCGTGGTATGTGTGGGGTCCTCTAAGGTGGAGTTGGCCCTCCCTCCTTGTCCGGATCGGCTCCTTTGGGAGAGCACAGCCATAGAACCCCTTCTGCAGAGTGGAATCTTGGTGACCTGGAGGATCACCTAATCCAGTCCACTCGAGTTACAAATGGAGAAACTGAGAAGCAGAGGTCTGGTTACAAGTGAATCAGTGGAGGGAGTGGGACTAGAACCCGGGTCCCTGGCCCAAGTTCAAGCTCTTTTCCCTCTCCAGGTTACTCCTCCAAATGGGGCTGCGACCCAGAAAACCCTGTGCCAGCCATCGCTGTCTGCCCTCTCTCTGCTCTCACCTAGTTTCCTTGGGGGATCAGATATCTCCTGTTGGCTAACAGGCTGGCCTTGGCCACCTGGGCCCACACTTATCCTGCCACCGTAGGCCTAGGATGTTCCTCAGCCTCCCCTCAGTCCCTCGTGTGATCCCTACATCCTGACCCTGGCTGTGTGTGCGTGCACATGTTTGGGGGTGGGACAAGTAAGGAAGCAGAGGTGAGGTATGCCAGTGCCCCCTCTTGTTTCTGTCCTGCCTTTCTAAGGGTCTCTGCCTGGGCCAGCCCCAGGGGAGGGGGTCCATGGGCTGCAGCCCCAGGGAGATGGGGTGGTAGGAAGAAGGAGGGGCCTTCTGCTGGCAGGCGCCGCCGTGGACAGCTGTGCTGTGTCCTGCCTCTAGCCCAGCTCTGTGCAGTATCAGGGCCTGGAGCCAGACAGCCCCATTATTTAGTTGCTGGGACTGCTAGGAGGTTGGGAGGCTAGACTGGGGGAGTGTGGGCTGGAGGGAGAGACACGGGGTGCCTGGGATTCACTGGCCCTGTGCCGATGCCCCTTAAAGCCAGGCCCAGGACTAAGATGGAATTGGGAGCAGAGCCCAGTAGTGTGAGCCTGGCAGGTTGTAGTGTCCCTCCAGGGCCCTGGGGTAGCACCTGGGGTAGTCAGGTGCTGGCTGGGTACACACCTGTGCTCCCACATAGCCATGAGGGCCTGTGGCTCCTCCTCTACCAGCCCCCTCGAGGTCCCCTCTTTGTCCCTTGCATTCTCTCTGCTCTTTGTTTCCATCTCTGCTCTCACCTCCCCACCGCTGCCTGTCTGCTGTGCCCATCCTCTCAGCTCCTCTCCCTCCCCACGTCTCAGGCCCCCCTGCCTTTGTCTCCTGCCTGCATGCCTGGTGACTTTGTATCTGCCTGCCTGGCCCACTCTCTGTCCCCTTCCCCCATATCTGTGTCTCTTCTTCCTGTCCTTTGGCAACACTGAGCCTTCCTCCTTGCCTCTCTCCATCTCTCCCAGTGTACCCTGTCCCCTGGGCCTGTGCGTGGGTGGGGATGGGGGTGTCTTTGAAGGCTCAGCATGGTCCCACATACCTTTGACTTGCCTGGTCTCCATGTCCCCATGTCCCCGGGAGCCTGTGCGTGGGTGGGGATGGGGGTGTCTTTGGAGAAGAGTCTATTGGCTTCTCCACTCCAGCTGCAGGCCGGTTGTCATGGCAACAGGGTCAGAGGGTCCCCACTGCAACAGCTGATGCTGTGGCTGGGGGTAGGGATGGGGACATGTGACCCAGGCCTGCTCCCCAGTGTGCTCTGTCCCCAGACCCCAGAGGTGGCCCCATACTCACTGGGCTACTGTCCTGGACTCAGATCCCAGCCTCCCAGGTGCTATGCAGGCACTGCTGGTACCAGCCTCAGTCCTCTGGGCCTCCCCCATCCTCCACAGCCCAGGCCATCTCTTCTGTCCTCTTCCTCACCTTCCCCATCCCTCCGTGTCCCCTTAAATCAGATACCCTGCTCTGTCACTGCCACACTCCTCCTTCTTCATGGCTGACCCCTCCCCAAGCTCAGACACCCACTCTCCCCCATCCTGTCAGGCCCCCAGGCCCCTCCCTCATCAGTCTGGGTTGGTGATGAAGGAAGCTGTTCCTGGCAGTGGGAAGCCTTGAGGCTGGGAGGGCAGATGGGACAGAGGTTGGGGCCAGGTGTTTTTTGACTCCTTGAGAGGGGAAGCTGACCAGAATGATCTAGGGGGATGAGCTTAGACATGAGGGAGCACTTCCCATGGCGCTGAAGCCATCCAGGGAGCTCCCTTCATTTTGGGGACAGGGATATCCCTATCCTTTCAGCCAGGGCCTGGTGCAGTTTGGAGACAGGGACAGGTGAGTGCATCCATGGCGCTGCCAGGTGCAGGTGTGGTGGCCTGAGGTTCCGCCTCGGGTCTCATACCCTGTGTCAGAGCCCACTGCCTCTCCCCACCCTGACTTTGCCTGTGAGATTTCCCTTCCCCAGCTGGATCTGAGGCGCTGGAGGCTTGGAAGGGCTCCAGGGGGGTCATTCCTGAGTCCTATCCTTTCAGCCAGGGCCTGGTGCAGTTTGGAGACAGGGACAGGTGAGTGCATCCATGGTGCTGCCAGGTGCAGGTGTGGTGGCCTGAGGTTCCGCCTTGGGTCTCATACCCTGTGTCAGAGCCCACTGCCTCTCCCCACCCTGACTTTGCCTGTGAGATTTCCCTTCCTCAGCTGGATCTGAGGCGCTGGAGGCTTGGAAGGGCTCCAGGGGGGTCATTCCTGAGTTGGGGCAGGGTGCCCTGGTCTGCTGGTGGAGGGGGGAGTTTCCTGTCCCAGTCCCACCCCTGGAGTGAGGCAGGCATGACGTGATGGAGGAGTGTTGTCTACCCTTGCCCACCCTGGGGTCTGGAGAGTGTCGAGAGGGCGGCTCCTTGCTGTTGTGTCTTCTGTAGCCCCCGAGAGGAGCTGTGTAAATATTTGCACAGAGCTGTCTGGGATTGGAGCAGAGTCTGATGGTGGCCTTGGGCCCTGGGGGGGGGGCAGGGGGCAGCAAAGGGCCAGTTTGGGGGTTCGAGATGGGGTCAGACTCTCTGCCTCGTTTCTACCCCAGGCGGTTTCCTGCCTGGTGTGATTCGAGAGGTTCCAAGAAAGCCCTTTCATGCTTAAACGTTTCCCCCAGGGTGCCTGAAGTGCATCCATTAGAGGACTTTTTACTTGGGTTGAGAATTATCCTTTTTCTTTAAAAACACATTCTCTCTCCTGGCCCCCGTCCCCCAAACACAGGCAGGAACTTGGAAAGTATTTAGCCCTTTAGTTTGAGGGAGTTTAATGGAAATCCCTCCCTGACATGGGAAGGAGGGCCCTGGCCAGGAGCGGAGGGGAGGAGGGACACCTGGGACAGGTGATGAGTATGGGAGAGGCTCCAGTAAGCCGCTGTCTCCCTGAATTCCCTTCCTTGTCCTTAGTCTAGGGGCCCATAATGATCTCTATTCTGTGAACTGTGGTTGGCCTCCCATAAACCCCTCTCTTTTCTGGTCACTGGTTCTGTCTGCTGACCAGAAGCACCTTAAAGCTCAGGCGGTGTCTTCCCCTTGGCCCACCGTCCCCTTGTCACAGTGCTGGTGAGGTTGTGTGGCCATCTACACCACTAGGTTGTAAGCTCCACGAGAGCAGAGAGCAGCCTGACAGTTTTGTTCTCTGTGGTGTCTACATTTCTAGCATGTAGTTGGACCTCAGTATATGTTTGCTGAATGAATGAGTGAATGAATGAATGAGGTGGGCAGTGTGTTGTGCTGCAGGAGCCCTATACTGGGAGTCAGGTGACTTGGGAGCCGTTTCCAGCTTGGTTACAGACTTGCTGTGTGACCTTGGGCGAATTACTTCCAGGCTCTGGGCCTCAGTCTCCCATTCTGTGAAAAGCCTTAGAATAATAGGATGCCTGGGCCGGCCCGTGGCTCACTTGGGAGAGTGTGGTGCTGATAACACCAAGGCTGCGGGTTCGGATCCCATATAGGGAGGGCCAGTTAGCTCGTCTGGGAGACCATGGTGCTGACAACACCAAGTCAAGGGTTAAGATCCCCTTACCGGTCATCTTTAAAAAAAAAAAAAAAGAATAATAGGATGCCAGGCTGGGAGGGGTCATAGAGGATGGGGAGGCTGTCAGGGCCAGAGGAAGTGGGGACCAAGAAGAGGTGGCTTGAGGTGGCCTCTGGGAGGGGTGGGAGTCCTCCAGCCCTGCTGTGGCAGAGGGGACATTGTGGGGTGCAGACAGGCATTGGGAAGCTCATAGCCTCCCCACCCCCAGAGGTGGGGACCCCCAGAGGTGGACCCCCAGAGG
>NW_007726327.1:652623-655246 GCF_000696425.1 Galeopterus variegatus
GCAGGAGGTCACCCATGTGGCTGCAGGTCAGTGTTGTTGCCACGGTGGGAAGTGAGCCCGACCCAGGGCCTCAGCAGCCCTGTTCCTACAGTGCACCCTGCCCTGCACCCTGCTTACAGCACCATGAAGTCTTCTCCCCGCTCCCTAGGCTTCTGCTGGGCCCAGCGCCTGCCTCTCCCCCAAATAACTGAAACCACAACACTCCTCTTATTTTTTTCCTTCTCTTTCATTTTGCTTTTTCCTTTTCCCTTTTATCTCACTCCTCAGTCCCATTACCCTCCCCACAGGCAACCATTCAAATGTACTTACTGTGAATGTGTTGCCCGCATATGTTCTTGCAAATGTGTATTTTGTCTGGATGTGTGCTTATAGATTTAACTTATGTAAATGATATCGTGTGATATATTGTATTCTGGTGTTCACTTTCCCGCTCAGGAGTGCCTGGGGTCCAACTTGGCTGCTCCTTGACATCTAGCCTGTAGCTCCGTGTTCTGTGGTATGCATCTGCCGCCTTTTACCTGCCCACTCTCCGGGGGGGACCCCAGCTTCCTGCCACCGGAACTGATGCTGCAGTGAGCATCCTCATACGTGGTCCCTTCTGGACTTGTGTGAGGGTATCTGTGAGACACATGCCCAGGAGTGGAATTGCTGGGTCACAGGATATGTGGACGCTTAACTTAAGTCCTGCCAGGTCACGCACTGAGCAGCTGCACCCATCACCACCCTCCCAGACAAGGCATGAGATTCCTAGACCCCATATCTTTGTTGTACTTGGCATCNGACAACACCAAGTCAAGGGTTAAGATCCCCTTACCGGTCATCTTTAAAAAATAAAAAAAGAATAATAGGATGCCAGGCTGGGAGGGGTCATAGAGGATGGGGAGGCTGTCAGGGACAGAGGAAGTGGGGACCAAGAAGAGGTGGCTTGAGGTGGCCTCTGGGAGGGATGGGAGTCCTCCAGCCCTGCTGTGGCAGAGGGGACATTGTGGGGTGCAGACAGGCATTGGGAAGCTCATAGCCTCCCCACCCCCAGAGGTGGGGACCCCCAGAGGTGGACCCCCAGAGGTGGACGGCGGGGAGCAAAGTCCTTGAGCTGTGAGTGAGCAAAGCTGGGGCGGGGTGACAGCCGTTGCCCTGCAGCACACACAGACACACTCGTGGTGACTGCACTTCACAGTTTGCCTTATCACAGGTGGTCCTGCCATTCCTCTCCATCACTTTACAGGAGGGAGAGGCTGACTTGGAAAGACTAAGGACTTGCCCATGTTTACCCAGCTGGTGGGTGCCCGAGAGGGGACTCGAGCCCCGTTTTCCTCAGCCAGCTCCAGAGCCCTGCCCCGTGTGGATGCCACTGCATGGGCTGTTGTGCCCCAGAGGGCCCTTTGGGGCATGATGGGCTCGGGGCCTCAGGAAACAGGTTTGGTGGGGGTCTGAGAGCCCCAGTTCCTCGTTTGCTCAGTGGATCACAGCATCTGTTACCCCATGCACTGCGGGGGAAGGTGTTCCTGGAGTAAGATGACAGACACCAGCCAAGACACATGCAGGGCCCGTTCTGCTGGCCATCCTGCAGGAGGTCACCCATGTGGCTGCAGGTCAGTGTTGTTGCCACGGTGGGAAGTGAGCCCGANCATCCTGAGGCTGCAAAGGTCTACCTTTTCTTCTGTTAACTTAATTGTTTTATCTTTCTCAGTTGAGTCTTTAATCCATCCTGAGCCTACCTCGTAAGTGGTATCAAGTAAGGATCAAGTTTTATTTTTTCCATGTAATGAGCCAACTTTCCCAGCACATCTAGTAAACAGTCTATTCTTTTCCATTGATTTGTGGGGCCACCTTTATCACAGGTTAATGTCTCACATGGCCATGGGTCTGTTTCTGAGCTCTCTGTTCAGTTCCGAATATTTATTTGTCTGTTCTTGCATCAAAACCACATTAAAACAAAACCAAACCATGGCATTTTAGTATGTCTTAGTATCTGGTAAGGCAAATCCTTCCTCTTTATTCTTCTTTTCAAAGGTTGGTGTAACTATTCATGGATTTCCCTTCTTTATAAACTTTAGAGGGAGTTTATTGAGTTCCTAGAAAGAAAAANACCACCCTCCCAGACAAGGCATGAGATTCCTAGACCCCATATCTTTGTTGTACTTGGCATCATCCCATCTACCTTTCTTATTTTTGCCAATCTAATAGGTGAAAAATGATATCGTGCTGCTTTAATTTGCATTTCCATTGAGTCCGAGTATCCCTTAGGCTTGATAGCTTGTTGAGTTTACTTTCCCGTGAATTCCTTGTTATTCCTTTGCTCATTTTTCTGTTGAGGTGGTGTCTTTTGTTGTTGATTTGCAGGAGTTGCTTTTATATTCTAGAAGTGCAAATGCATATATTTAATTATTCCATATATATTCCAGATGTTAATTCCTTATTGAGCTGAGATATTGCAATGATCTTCTCCCATAGGGTTTCTGTTCAGTTTTTCCAACAAAGATACTTAATTTTGATACAAACAAATTCATTGATGTTTAGTATTGTTGGTGCTTTTGAAGTTCTGTTGGAGAAATTCTTCACCATCCTGAGGCTGCAAAGGTCTACCTTTTCTTCTGTTAACTTAATTGTTTTATCTTTCTCA
>NW_007726327.1:656306-664604 GCF_000696425.1 Galeopterus variegatus
TGTTCAGTTCCGAATATTTATTTGTCTGTTCTTGCATCACAACCACATTAAAACAAAACCAAACCATGGCATTTTAGTATGTCTTAGTATCTGGTAAGGCAAATCCTTCCTCTTTATTCTTCTTTTCAAAGGTTGGTGTAACTATTCATGGATTTCCCTTCTTTATAAACTTTAGAGGGAGTTTATTGAGTTCCTAGAAAGAAAAACTCACTAGAGTCGTGGTTGGAATTAGATTGTTTTTATAGATCAATTTAGGGAGAATTGATATCTTTATAATATTTGTCCCAGTCAAGAGCCTGGACTGTCTCTCCTTTTACCAGACCATTTTCATATCCTTTATTAGTTTAAAGTTGATTTTTTTTCCCCCCTTCCTCATAGAGGTCTTATGAATTCTTGGTTGGTTCCTAGATGCTTCATAGTTTTTGTTGCTACTGTAAAGATATTTTGCTTTTGACTATATTTTCTAATTGCATGACTTCTGGTACTTTTGTGGGCTGGTCTGTAGCTGGCTGCCTTACTGAATGCTCTTCTTAGTCCTAATGGTTTATCTGCTGATTTCGTTGGCTCTCTAGGGAGACGACCCGATCATCTGTGCATAATGCCAGTTTTCTCTGTTTAGGTTTGAGCCGTTGTCGTATGTTTTTTGTTTTTTTTCAAAGATGACCGGTAAGGGGATCTTAACCCTTGACTTGGTGTTGTCAGCACCACGCTCAGCCAGTGAGCTAACCGGTCATCCCTATATAGGATCCGAACCCGTGGCCTTGGTGTTATCAACACCGCACTCTCCCAATGGAGCCACGGGCCGGCCTGTGTGTTTTGATGCGTGAATGTTCCATTTGACTTTTCAGGGGGTTTTCACTGGCATTCGTATTTGTGTCTTGTGGGTGGACAGGTCAAGGAGGGGATTGTAGCTCTTGGTTTAATGATCAAGAAGCTGTGGCCACTCAGTGACCGATGGCCAATGGCCATTGTGACCAATTGCTGAGATGAATTGGGACAGTGAGCTAGAGGAGGGCAGGGACCCCCAGATTGTCTCCTAGTGGGCAGTGAGCCTCTGTGTGCCTCCCCTGCCCTGGGGTGAGGTGTGTGTGTGGGGTCACAGGGAAGGGGGACCAAAGTGTCACACCTGGTACAGTTCTTGCTTTTGCCCACCCTTCAGCTTCTGTGTTCCATGGTAACTGTTGACCAGATACAATATTCCTTTGGCAAAAGATGTTAATTCCCATGGTGGCTTTGTCTGCTGTCCAGACCCAGGATGGAGGGCACCATGGGTTTGAAATGGGCAAATTCTGTCATGAAAGGTTGGTCAGTGCCCTGGATCTGGAAGGAAGGGGAGAGGGTGAGGACACGGCCTGTCCACACCTGCCATAGCTGCAGGTCACCACCCCTGACCCCACCATCAGTTCTCCCACAACTGCTGTCCCTGTGCTGGCCTTGGGGGTCTGACTCTGGGGTGGAGGCAGCAAGCTCACCCAGAGTCTGGGGCTCAGTTCTACCCTATGGGAGGGTGTCGTTTTAGAAGAATTCTCAAAGAGCAGCATCCATGTAGGCTGTGTGGAGCAGTAGAGAAAACCTTTGGGGGGGCATCCTGGAAGGATGGGGAGGAGTTGGAGGGAAGGGGTGGGGGCCGTGGGGAGCAGGATAGGCAGGCTGCAGCTGGGGAGGGGGACGGAGGTGTGGGGCATGCTTGTGAATGGAGCTGTGGAAAGCAGCTTTCCCCAGATCAGTGTGGCCTTGTTTTACCTTCCCAGGGCTTCTCAGGAGGAGGCCAGTGGTGTGACTCCCAGTTTATGCACCAGGAGGCTGGGCCTGAGAGGTGCTGCGGCCCCAGCAGACTCGGCAGAGCTCCTCTGTTGAGGCCACGGCACTGGTCAGGGAAGATGGCTCTGGTGTGCCACATGCAGTGGGTTTTGTCTAGATGACTGCAGAGGCCCTGAGGCCCTATATATGGCCCCACAGACCACTGGTGGCATCTCAACTGGAAGGGCTGGTGGAGGAGTCTGTCTGAGGATGCTGCTTCTGTGGGAGTCGGGGTCTGGCTGTGGCCCCCAACCCTGCTCTGCACTGAGTGTTCCCTGAGACTCTGCCTTTCTCAGCTCCTGGAGCCAGGAGCATCGGATCTTCTCTCTTTCTTTTACACACACATATACACACGCACTCATTCACTGGCTGGCCTCTCAGGTTCTCCCACTCTGTCCCCTGGGCCTGCAATGTCGCTGGCCTTCCCTAGGCCCCTGGCTGCACATGAGACCAGTGTTAGTGACACGGTGGCCCCCAGCCAGGAGCTGCTCCCGCTGCATCTTCCTGTCACCGCCACCAGGCTAAATATAACCTGACACTGCACAGCCCTGGGCTGCTGCTCCGGAGACAGCCTCTCTGCCTGGGGGCGGACAGGGCCGACAGGAGACCCAGCTCCTGCCCTCAGCATGACTTTGGGCCTGTCCCGGGCACAGCTCCTCCTGCTCAGAGCGAGGGAGGGAGACAACCAGGGCAAGGATGGCTGCCTCCCCGAGGTCACCTTCCCTGCAGGGACCCAGCATCCTGCCTCGTTATAGCTCTGGATGCTTCCACAGGCCATCTGTCATCTCATCTGGCACCCGGGGAAGGAATCACTGGTCCCTGCGGTACCCACAGGGAGTCTGAAGCTCTGAGAGGTGGGTGACCTGCCCACAGCCACCTCTCAAATGAGCGTGGGATCAAGAGCCGGGGCTGCAATGGCTGTGGCAGCCCAGCCTGGCTCCCTGGGACTCCTCCGCCTGTCTGGGTCTGTCTTCCTCCACCTTGTCCCTGCCCTGACGTGGGGTCCTGTTGAATGCTTAGCTCAGTGAGGGCAGGTGCAGCCTGGTCTTGTGGGTCATGTAGCCCAAATGCTTCACATGCACGTATATGCTCTGTGACATTCATGGGGTGATGAAAAGCCACCCGCGAAGGAGCCCTATTGCACCTAGTTCACAGATGAGCAAGCTGAGACTCTGTCCTCAGGAGCCTGCCCAAGGCCACTTGGGATCATCTGCAGGCCTCCTCTTCCATGCTTGGTGCTGCCATGGGACATAAGGCCTGTCCCTCCCTAAAGTCAAGTGTGGCTTCTGCGTGGGGCCTGACATGGGCCAGTAGTGCCCAGAGATGGGAAATTGGGTTTGGGGTGGTGGATGGAGCTCCTGGCCCCTGGGTGGGTTGGGATGCTGGACAGGGACAATGTCCCCCTTATTCGCCCCTTGGGGTGGACTGCGGTGTGTGGGTCTGCATCAAATGCAAGCAAGTCGGGTGGTGTGTTCTGAGTGGCAGTGACCTTTCTTGGGGCCAAGATGATCTGTACCTGCCTTGCCTGGAGTGTGTCCAGGCCTTGTTCTCCCCAGGGCCCTTCCCATTCCCTCCTCCTCAGTGGCTTGTGGTGGGCAGCATGGCCTCTGTGGGCTGCCAATTGAGTGGCTGGTTGGCCTCTCTGAGGCCCTCTGGGCCAGAGGCAGAGAGAGGGTAGGAGCTGTCAAGCCTGCAGGTGTGTGGTTACCTGTCCGTGACTGCCTCCTGGAGGGGCCCAGGGCACCCTAAGCCCCAGGAGGCAGGCCTGGGCTGGGCAGGGAGTGCCTCCACCCGAAGTTGGGTCTCTTCAGCTGGGGTGGGCTGGGAGTGGCAGGAGGGGGTGGGGCAGGAGGTTTTTTGGCATCAGCCACATCAGTCAGGCTGGCTCGGGGGGTCTCTCCACTGCTGAGACCCGTCCACCCATCTGTCTTCCTTCTGGAATTTGTGGAGCCCCCCCCTTGAGGCAGGCTCTGTGCTTCACATATGTCAGGTCATTTCATCCCTATGGCCCTGTGGGGTAGCGTTGCAGATGAGCACCCTGGGGCTGGCCCAAAGTCATTCTAACGCAATGTGTGAAGGCCACCTGACTCCACAGCCACAGCCCGTGTCCCCTCCCCTGGACACTGGGAATCCCACACCCTGCTGCCCCCTCCCATCTGTCCTGGCCACCCCCTACCTGGAGCGCTCCTGGCACTGGCTGCCTCGGAGCGTGGGCTGTGCCTGCCCCGGAGTGGCGTTCGGTGGAACTGCAGCCTCTGCGTGGAGGAACCGGGCCGCTGGCAGGAGAGGGGAGTGGGGCTGGGATGGGGGGTGGGGTAGATGGGAGCCAGGGCAAATGTGTGCCTGTGCCAGCCTAGGCACCCAGGGTGCAGCTCAGCCTCTGGCTCTCACATTTCCTCTCTGCTGGGGAGTTGAGTGAGGGTTAGAGCCCCAACTGCCCGCCAGCTGTCCTTTGCTGTGTGCCGATGCCCAGCTCTGGCCATCCCTGGTCCTTGGGCCCTCCCCCTGGCCTGGTGGACCTGCCCCTGCCCTCAGGCACCCCAGCCCCCATAATCCCAGCTGGTGGTGGGACGGGGTCCAGCTGGCCAGCCTGGCTGGAGAGCTGGGGTGTCTGATGTGGCAGTTCACAGAAGACCCAGGCAGCCCGGCCTCCTCGGGTCCACCTCGCTTCCTTCCATGACCCCCTGAAAATAGCTGGATCCCCCCATCTCTGTCTCCCTGAGCCATCGGGCAGGGCTCCAGTTCACAGTTTTGGAATAACCAGGCCTTTAACAGGGTTATTGGAAAGGAAAAATGTCTTGAATGTCGACAGAGGGAGAGGGCCGAGGGGGCTCTATGAGTGTCTGGGAGTGGGGTGCGGGCTGTGCTGTGAGGTGGCTCATGCTGGGAGTGTCTGCAGCTGGGTGGAGAATTTTGAGATGCTGGGTCCTGGGCTGGGCAGGCTTCGGAGTGCATTTCTTGCCTCTTTCTTGAGTAGCCTGAACTGAAATGGGGATGGGGTACTGAGGTCTTAGGTTCAGAATTTCTGGGGCCCTGTGTTGAGACAGAGTCCCCAGGCTATCCTGAATGGTTAGGGTCATCTTGGTTCCAGACTCTAGACTTCTTCTGGGTGGGGGTTTCCTGGTGAGGCTCGGAGGTCGGAGGCCTGGATAGCTGGTATCCTGGGGGTGGGTGCTGGGGTCTCTAGGGCTAAGTTTCCTGGTTGCTGGTTTCTCCTTAGTCCTGAGGAGGCTAGTCCCTGTTCAGGCCGCTGCCGGCCATCACCATATTAGGGCATAAACTCCAGGCGGGCTGTCTGGGTGCCAAACGGTCTCCAGCTGGGCCCAGCTCCCTGCAGCTCCCAACACCACAGCTGTGTGTCAGAGGCCAGAGGTCAGGGGACAAGAGCGGCTAGCTGCTGGAGGGAGACCCAGGCAGAGTCCCCAAGCTGAGGTCCCTCAGGCAAAGCCATGAGGGCCTGGGATCTGGTGAGTGGAAGAGCTGTGGGTTGGGGTGGGGAGTTCCTGGCCAGCCGCTCCCCACATCTAGCCCCTCACCTCAGTACCACCCTGTTTATGTTGGATTCAGAGGATCTTTTTCCATAAGATGATCTGCAGCTGTTAGAGCTGCTCGTCTGCTTTGATCTCTTGGTGCTATCCGGGCGAGTCTGCCTTGAACCTGGCCAGCATCCCCAGGAGCCCAGCCCTTCCCGCCTGGCTGGCTGAAGCGCTCAGCCCCTCAAGGCTTCCCTGGCAGTCATCAAGCACAGGCTCCACATCCCAGGCGTGCCGGCCCCTCCCTTGACTCAAATCACCACCAGCATCACCCCTGCTGTGGGTCTGAGATCAAGGCAGGGGTAAGCGGGAGGCACAGAGATAAGGGCCTGGGACAAGGGATAAGGGATAAGCCCAAGGAGGCCCTGCGAGGTAGACAGGTGAGGAGAAAGGACAGATGAGGCTCGGTGCTGGAGGCCCAGTGGGACCACATGGTTCGTCACCCCCACTGACCCCAATCCATGACCGCCTCCTCCACCGTCATCACCAGCCAGTGCCAGCTCCCAGGATGCCTTATTCTAGGTGCCAGGCCCTTCAGAAGGGACATGGACATAGGGAGGCAGAGGAGACAGATGAGCAGAGGGGGAGCTGAGGCAAGGAAAGAGGACTCCCCAGGCAGAGTGGGAGCTGAGGAACATACCTGGGTCCCTGTGCATCCATGGGCAAGGAGCAGCAGGATGTTCTCGTGCCTGCTTGTCTTATCCAGGAGGACTTTCTACAGGTGGGGGGCTCTGAGCTGGGCCTTGGAGGAGCTGAGAGCTCGACTTAAAGGGGTCTCAGAAATAAGCATGGTGACAGGGGGAGGGTCCTGTGCTCTGCAGGGAGCCCAGATGGACCCAGGACACTTGCCTGGTGGACTGACCTCCTCTGGTACAGGGAGGGGCTTTGGTGGACAGAGAGAGATTGGGAGGGAATAAATCAAAGACAGAGAGAAAGACAAGGAGAGACGGAGATGAAAGATCTAGAAGCAGTGTTTCTCAGACTCTTCGGAGAAGGATCTGTTTTCTTTATTTCTGATATGTCAGAGACTAACACTTTTGTGAAATACAAGAGATTACATGCTGGGATACTGTGGCAATGCCAGGTTGCTGTAAAGGTTTTGAAACACTTGCTGTCAACTTCTGTACTTCTTGTGGACTGACACAGGGCTGGGTGTTAATCTAGGGAGAAGAGAGAGCCAGATAGTAGTAGCTAACCATCTACAGTGCTCAGTATATGCTGGGCAGTGCCCTGAGCACTAGGCATGTGTTGATTTATTTAATCTTTACAACTCATAAGAAAAGAATGATGATTATTCCCATTTTGCAGTTGAGGAAAATGAGGCAAAGGGATGCTAAATAATTTAAGAAAATTCATAAATGGGTAAGCAGCAGAGCTGGGATCTGAAGGCACAGATGCTGGGCCTTAAGTCTGTCTTCACCACCACGCACACTGCCCTGCATGGAGGAAAAGCAGACACATGTTGAGAGGACAGGGAGAATGAGATGAAGGGTCACCAGCTGTGTGAGAGAAAGAGCCGGAGACGCAAGACGGGCAGAGAGGGCGAGAGGGGAGCTGCATGTGGGGTCCATGGGGGGCAGAAGTGCATGGGTTCAGGGGTCTGCCCTGCCCTGCCGGCTTTTTGCTCTGCCCACCTGGGGGACACTGGTGCCACAGTGGCTGCGTCCTTCCCGCTCTGCAGGGAGCTGCTTCCTGTGTCTAGTGGACGTGGTGCCCGTGAAGAACGAGGATGGAGCAGTCATCATGTTCATCCTCAACTTTGAAGTGGTGATGGAGAAGGACATGGTGGGGTCCCCGGCTCGTGACAACAATCACCGAGGTCCCCCTACCAGCTGGCTGGCCACAGGTAAGTGCAGCGGTGTTCTTGGGCCTGTGCTCTCTGGCTAGCTCAGGAACACATAGTCTTGCTTCCCTGGGTCCACGAGCTGCCCAAGGCCAGTGCTCCCCGGGGAAGTAGTGGGGGAGGGAACAACGAGAATGTGGCCCTGCCTGCCTGGCCCAGAACGGACAGATGGGGGTGGGGTGGTAAGGCCCAGAGTGACAGGTCCTGGGGCAGGATAGCACCTGTTGTCCTAGCCTCACCTGCTTGGGTTCCCACCACAACATCCCCTGAGAGTGGTCCTTCCCCAGGCTGGCTTGAGCTGCCCCAGGGTTGGGGACTCACCTTCCCAGATGGCCCCACCTCCTGGGAGGGGCTTCCTCTGCTTGGTTCATGGACTCAGCTCTCTCTGCCTGTGGCTTCTGCCCTGTGGTCCTTGCTCTGGACTGGCCAAGTTCCCTGTGTAGTCTTGGCTAATTCAGGAGATTTGAGGGACTGCTCACCTTGGCTGGGGACATCCCCTTGGTGACACAAAGGCTCAGATCCCCCACTTCCCCCACGATGACCTCTGGGTTTAATTGTAATTTTCCCCTCAGAGTCATGGCCAAAGCTTTCACTTTAGTTTCTCAAGCTCTTAGATGGCAATGTTAATAACACCGGCCCCACCTGTTCTAGAGATGCCATCCGCCAGGCAGCAGGTGTGGGCGAAGTGCAGGTGTCACCACTGACTGTGACCTCCAGCAGGCCACCCAAAGCGTTTTTGCCTACATTTCCTCATGTCTAAAATGGGGACAATGTATCCACCAGCGCCGTTATGAGAATTAGGGATGATTTATTCTGCGGTTTGTGATCAGTCTCAGATAAGATTGTATTTAGAATGTATTTGAGAATTGGGTTCTGTGCAGGGGGTGGGATTGGAGGGGTGCCGGCTGTCAGGGTCCCCCGCTCCCCGCCTTCTGGCTCCGGCTCCTCGCCTTGCCCCCTCCCGGGCTGCTCGCGGTCCCCATGGCCACACGCTTCCCGTCTCCCGCAGGCCGCGCCAAGACCTTCCGCCTGAAGCTGCCCGCGCTGCTGGCGCTGACTGCCCGGGAGTCGTCGGTGCGGGCCGGGCGCGCCGGCGGCGCGGGCACCCCGGGGGCCGTGGTG
>NW_007726327.1:665550-667768 GCF_000696425.1 Galeopterus variegatus
CCCGCCCCATTCCAGGCCCTCGGCTCCCCACCTCTCCGCCACGTCCTGGGTGCCTGGGAGATGGAAATCCCATTAAGCACTTATTTAATCCTATTAAGTGGCCGTTTACTCTATTAAATGTCCATTCATCCCATTACATTCTTCCACTCACAGAGGCCCTGCTGGCCCATGGAGCTCGCCGTCCCAGGACGCAGGGAGCAGGGATGGCGGTGGGGACTCTGACGGGCGGGAGAAGCATAGGGGACACCCGGCCCTCTGCCTTTAATAGACCCCTTCTTTCTCCTCCTCGTCATCTCATGGTTGCACCGTGGCCTACTGCCTTACAGTGGGAGGGGGCCTGCCTGGCTTCCTTCTCTCACTGACCCCATTTCTTTCTCTGCCGCTGCCCCCACTGACTCTCTGTAGCCCATGGCCCTGGCCTGGAGGGGCCAGCCTCCACTCCAGCTCTCTCTGTCGCCGGCCTGACTGTACTCTGCCTCTCCCCCAGGGACCATGCACCCCTTGCGCAGTGGCCTGCTTAACTCCACCTCAGACTCGGACCTCGTGCGCTACCGCACCATCAGCAAGATTCCCCAAATCACCCTCAACTTTGTGGACCTCAAGGGCGACCCCTTCCTGGCTTCACCCACCAGCGACCGGGAGATCATAGCACCCAAGATCAAGGAGCGGACCCACAATGTCACCGAGAAGGTCACCCAGGTAGGCCTCCTCTTGCGCTACCGCACCATCAGCAAGATTCCCCAAATCACCCTCAACTTTGTGGACCTCAAGGGCGACCCCTTCCTGGCTTCACCCACCAGTGACCGGGAGATCATAGCACCCAAGATCAAGGAGCGGACCCACAATGTCACCGAGAAGGTCACCCAGGTAGGCCTCCTCTCGGCCTGGCTCTCCACTCACCTTGGAGGGGAGGGGAGCAGACTGTGGTCAAGAGATGGGGTAGTGGGGCCAGTCGTGCAGGCTGGGCAAGGTGGGGCAGGGAGGGAGATGTTCCAGAGCTGGGTGGGAGAGGGAACCATGTGAGAGTCCTTGAGAGTGGCGGGAAAGTAAGGGGAGGTGGCCCTGGGACCGGCAGATACAGAGCACGGGTGCTGGGTTGTGTGGGTGGAGGGCTGTTGAGGCTGAGACAGGAGAGGGCCAGGGTGGCTGGGAGAAGGCAGGCTTAGGGACATGAAGGGTCTGGTCACAGGGTGTGTGAGGGGAGCACTGGGGGACAAGCCAACAGGAGGTGGCTTCAGATTAGAAGGGGCTGCAGAGGTCAAAGTCAGGAGGGTCCTGGTGGGAGAGTGGAGGCGTTCCGTCCCATGTGGGGAGGGAGTGGTAGTGGTGGTGGTACAAAGATATGGAGGGATCAAATCCCTGAAGCCTGTCCAGAGAGGACCACCAGCCTATGGGACAGTGGCCAGCACTGCCTGGTGGCAGGGCCAGTGTGCTCTTCTGTCCCTTCCTGGCAGCACAGCAGGATGGCCTACAATACCCCCACTGCCCAGCCCACCTCAGCTCCTTCTGCATATCCGGGGGTAGGGGGATCTGGGTGCCAGGGTCAGGAGGGGTGATCCCTGCAATGAGAAGCCCAGGACAGTGGGGGAATCCTGTCCTGAGCTGCCCCCTTCTGCATTCCAAGCAGCTGCCAGGGTCGGCCTGTGGGGAGCCGCCCCGCTTGCTGGCCCGCCTCCCTTGGCGGGCCTCCTGGCCCTGCTCCTACAGCCTCTGGCTCTCTGGGTCCCTGCCAGGTCTTCAGCCCCTTGGCCTTGACTCCAGAATGTTCCCCCTCACCCCAAGCCCTTATCTGGCTGCCTACTCCTCTCCCCCACCCACCCTGCCTCCCTTGGTCCCCACCTGAGCCCCTGGCGCCTGCCCTGCTCCCGTGCCTGCAGCGTGTGCCTGCCGTGTTTTCATGGGTCCCTGCGTGTGCGTCTGTATGTGTTGGCGTGCGCTTGTGTTCCTGCCAGTCACCGGGCGGTCTCTCCATCTCTGGGTGTCTCTGTCTGACTCTGGCTGGCTCGGCACTGGACTGGCGGGGCGGGGGTGTTGGGGAGACCATTAATCTGTGGTGACAGGCCAGGCTGCTGGGCGGAGGGGGAGGGGCATGGGCTGCGGGAGCGGCTGCAGCAGGAGCCTAGAGCAGGCCGCGGGGGAGGGGGCCGTTGGCCTGCACGGGCAGAGGGGCGGGCACGGGTGCGGCGGGGGAGCCCAGTGTGACGGGGAGGGGGTGGGG
>NW_007726327.1:668507-673124 GCF_000696425.1 Galeopterus variegatus
TGGAGGAGCCGAGGTTGCGGCCGCTGCTGCTGGGCTGGCCGTGGCGGGCAGAGCGCAGCACCCAGGCAGCGGGGCCCCCACCAGGAGGCCATGGGCAGCCTGAGCCAGGCGGGCTGCTGCCCACGCTCACTGCCAGGGTGACCCCAGCCCCGGGGCCCAGCCTCAGACACCCTGGCTTCATGCCAGAGGCTGTCCTGGCTGCCAGTCCGCCATCCTCTGGGGCACAGCCTGGGCTGGGACTGCTGCTGGGGCACAGGTGAGGCGTTGGCTGGGCCCTCGGGCCCCGGGGCAGGCAGGCTGGGGGCAGCCAAGTCCTCCATGGCGGCCCCAGCAGGGAAGGCAAGCGGGACAGGGGCTCTGTGGCCCAGGGCCCAGAAAGGCCGAGTGAGGCGGGCCGTGCGCATCTCCAGCCTTGTGGCCCAAGAGGTAGGTGACTCCCGGCCCCTCCCCCTCCCTTCCGGGATGGGGCACTGAGGCAGGTGGCTGGCGACTTGGGACACGGCCCAGAGGGTTCTGGCTCCAGCTGGGAGAGGGCTTTACAAAAGCAGGGTGATTGGGCAGCCATGGGGTCTACGGCCCTGTTGGTCCACACCTGGCTCCTGCTCACTCTCCTTCTGGGCCTCTGGGCTTGGGGTCACAGTTTCCCTTGCTGGGGCTTCCCTTCTCCTGTGGCTTCTGTGGCCCACAGTCTTCTAGCTCAAAATGCAAAGGGAGGAGAGAGACAACAGGAATGAGATGGGTGTCCAGAGGGGATGGTGGGGAGATGGAGGGAGGAGGAGCCCGCGGACAGGGATGGTGTGAGGACTGGTGGGCAGTGGCCAGGCATAGCACGGAGGCACTGGGCCCTCACTCTTTGCTGGTGGCAGACCCTGTAGCTGGCAAGGAAGCCGTGGTCCCCTTTCACGGGTCTAGGAGGCTGCAGTCAAAAGGGGTGGGGGTCAGAGGCCACCGTATGGGTGGTGAGGGCATGCTGAGCTTGGGGAAGCTGGTTTACCCCTTCAGGGGCCACAGTCCCCCAGGCTGATTACTCTGTTACTTACTGGGACCACCTTTTTGCACCCGGGGCTCTCCTGTCACAGGGCCTGGAGCAGGCTCAGGGTGATGGTGGAGGAGGAGTTGATTCAGGAGTGAGGCTGAGAACCCCCTTGCCTCCACAGCCCCCAGCACCTGATCTCTCCCTGCCTTGGCTCATATGCTCCTCCCAGCTTGTGGGCAGGTACAGGTGGTATTCTTCCCACCCACAGCAGAAGACCAGGGTTTAGCTTCAGTAAGCTAGCTTCAGTATTCTGCAAGACAACAGGCTGGGGGGTGGAGGGGTCACATACTTGGTCCAGGGCCATATGGTAAGCTGGTGGCTGCAGATCTGGGACTGGCCCTATAAAGATGAGCTGTGTGAGTCCAGGCCTCGCATCCCAGGCTTGCCGTGTGCATGTGTGTGTTGGTGCACTGGGGCAGACTTGGGGCAGGACCACTGCTGTTGGGGGCAGTCCAGCATAGTGCTCAGTGGCATGACCTCAGGCATGGGGAGGAGCCCTATCCAGGGGCAGCTAGCTTTTTCTGCTCCCTTGTCTATGGGGTCCTGGACAGTCCTTTTTATCAATCTCCACCTGACCCCTGAAAGGCCACCCCCCCCATGAGCATTTGCTCTGTGCCTTAAGGAGCAGGACTCTTGGGCTGAAGGCAGGGCAGAAATGCAAACCTGTACAAACGCTTGCTTCCCTGCTCCAGGCCCCAGCTGCTCCTCACCCTGCCTCTGGAACTCCTGTGTCCATCCCAGGGTGGCCAAACCCCTAACTATGCCCACCTTAACTTCTAGTTATTTCCTCTAAGGAGATGTTCTCCAAACAGCACCATCTGTGTAGATAGGTTGAGGGGTTCCCTAGCTTGAATATGAATGGGAGTCTTCAGGACTCCAGTTGCCATGGTCTTCTCCAGCCCAGAGGCCTGAGGCGGAAGGGGTCTGGAAGTCAGTGCTTCTCAGAGCAGGGCCAGAAACAGTGGCTTTCAAGGGGACGGCTGAGAACTTGGGTTCAAGGCCCAGGCATGGCAGGGGCCAGGCTGGGAGAGCTTGAGGGGTGGCTCTTGGGTTGAGCTGATGTCTGTGAGAAAGGATTCACGGGGGAGTGCACAGAGGGACTGACAGAGACTTCTGGGACAGTGTGAGGAAGCTGGTCTGAGCTCTCCCTAGTTTGGCTTGGGAGAAAGAGGGATGTGGCTGCTGCCACCTGGTCCGGATGGTGGGCCTGCCTCTGCCTGACTATTGCCTGACTCTTGAGGAGGCAGGATGTG
Source organism: Galeopterus variegatus (assembly GCF_000696425.1). Lineage (NCBI taxonomy): Eukaryota > Metazoa > Chordata > Mammalia > Dermoptera > Cynocephalidae > Galeopterus > Galeopterus variegatus. The sequence continues at coordinate 670,797 of NW_007726327.1, forward strand.
TCACCTCCTTGTCTGTGAGTGTGAGCCTGCACAGGGCTGTGTGCGTCACTCCTGAGCGATCCCTGTGTGTACATCCGTCTGTATACACTGAGCACCATTTCTTCTTGGCTGGGCTGTATCTTCTGCGTCCCTTTGTAGGCGTGTGGGAGGATGAGGACTGCAGGCTGCCCTGAGCTTGAGTGGAGAGGGGGCTGGGAGAGTGGGGGGAGGGAATATCTTGGTCTCTCATCCCGGGAAGGCCAAGAGGCCTGAGACTGGGGGCTGGTATTCCTCAGCCGGCAGCATGAAGTGGGACTGGTTGGGAACTGCAGTGACCACCATTTCATGTGTTGGGATGTAATCCTTGGAACATTTTCTGGACAGAGACTATGGGGTGTACATGAGGTGTTTGGGGTGTGGGTGAGATTGCATGGTGCGAGTTATGGTCCATGTGTCTGGGTCTGCATTGTTGGTGAGTAGCAGTACTGTGCATTACTGCATAGTGCCCTGAATTCAGGCATGCTGGGAATGGTCAGAGCTGTCCGGAGCCAGCCAGGAGGTCCCCGTGCTGCATGGCATTTTGGGAACTGAAGTGCCCAGGTCTGGGGGTGGTCAGTTGCTGTGGCCACTTGGCTGAGGGGTGGGCATTCTGGTGGAAGCTTTTTTGGCCTCCACCCCCCTTTAACTGCTTGGCCCCAGCAGAGATGTCACTTGCTCCCACCCTTGAGATCCCATAGCCTGTCCTTCCCCTTCACCTCCACCTCCCCTACTTGTCCAGGTCCTGTCCCTGGGTGCCGACGTGCTGCCTGAGTACAAGCTGCAGGCACCGCGCATCCACCGCTGGACCATCCTGCACTACAGCCCCTTCAAGGCCGTGTGGGACTGGCTCATCCTGCTGCTGGTCATCTACACGGCCGTCTTCACGCCCTACTCAGCCGCCTTCCTGCTGAAGGAGACGGAGGATGGCTCTGCGGCCCCTGACTGTGGCTATGCCTGCCAGCCGCTGGCCGTGGTGGACCTCATCGTGGACATCATGTTCATCGTGGACATCCTCATCAACTTCCGCACCACCTATGTCAACGCCAACGAGGAGGTGGTCAGCCACCCCGGCCGCATTGCTGTCCACTACTTCAAGGGCTGGTTTCTCATCGACATGGTGGCCGCCATCCCCTTTGACTTGCTCATCTTCGGCTCTGGCTCCGAGGAGGTGGGGATGGCAGCAGACAGAGGGAGGAGAGGACAGGAGAGGCTGGGAGCGTGAGGGCGAAGGGAGAGAAGCTGGTGTGGGGGGGTGGTGGTGAAGGGGGCGGGGAGAGAGAGAGGAAGAGGCTGCTGCAGAGGATGGCAGGTGCCCCAACCACACTCACGCCTCCTCTCCATACGAGCTACTCACAGGGTCGCAGAGGGCCGCAGGGGGAACCTTTTTCTAATTTGTCCATCTAAAGGGGCCACCATTTTCTAACTCACATTAAAGTGCCCTAGAAGCTAGTGGAAGTTCTGGCCAGGCACCTTAGGGGCACCATTTGGAGCCCCCATTTCCTTATTCCCACTCTGGGGACCATGACCCTTTTGTTCCAAAGCTAGCACGAAGATTAATGAGACATCTGTGCTAGGCCCAGCATGGGAGACACTTCAGGCAAGGTGGCTTCAATAATAAGGGGGAGGTTCTGGGAGGAAGTCCTTGGGGATCTTACCTCCGATGCCCCCTCCAAGGGCCACAGTGTCCCCGACTCTTCATTTGCCCCCCACTGAACGGCCCCCTCCCCCCAGCTGATCGGGCTGCTGAAGACGGCGCGGCTGCTGCGGCTGGTGCGCGTGGCGCGGAAGCTGGACCGCTACTCGGAGTACGGGGCGGCCGTGCTCTTCCTGCTCATGTGCACCTTCGCGCTCATCGCGCACTGGCTGGCCTGCATCTGGTACGCCATCGGCAACATGGAGCAGCCGAACATGGACTCGCGCATCGGCTGGCTGCACAACCTGGGCGACCAGATCGGCAAGCCCTACAACAGCAGCGGCCTGGGCGGCCCCTCCATCAAGGACAAGTACGTCACGGCTCTGTACTTCACCTTCAGCAGCCTCACCAGCGTGGGCTTCGGCAACGTGTCTCCCAACACCAACTCGGAGAAGATCTTCTCCATCTGCGTCATGCTCATTGGCTGTGAGTGGGCCCTGGGGGCGTGTCTGGGGCGGGGCAGAGTCTGGGACGTGTCTGGGGGCATGGCAGAGGCTGGGGCGTGTCAGGCGGGGTGTTGAGGAGGCGGGGTGTTGAGGGGGCGTGGCGGGGGCGTTTGGGGGCGGGGCAGAGACCGGGGCGCAGGGCAGGGGCTAGAGCAGGGGCTAGAGCAGGGG
>NW_007726327.1:673143-677284 GCF_000696425.1 Galeopterus variegatus
GGGGGCGTTGGGGGGCGGGGCAGAGACTGGGGCGCAGGGCAGGGGCTAGAGCAGGGGCTAGAGCAGGGCGGGGGCCGGGAGGCTGGCCTTGGGGAGGAGCCCAAGGTGGAGGAAAGTGAGACTGCTGGAGGGGCCAGAGTGAGGCACCCCCGTCCTGGGATTTAGAGACTCCAGGGGCCACCACCATGACATGGTTTGGGGGCTGAGACTCCAGGGCAGGAATTGCTGAAGGCCTGTTGTGTGTTTGAGCCTGCATACTTGGGCGTATTGTGTTTGCGTCGACCCTGACACTGAGACCAAGACTGAGACATGGCTGCACGTGTCGTTGACCTGGTGAAGGGCCTGAGCGGAGAGGGTCCCCGTGGGCGGGCGGGGTCCCTGCGGATGCTGACGGCCCCACTCACCCACGCCCCCAGCCCTCATGTATGCCAGCATCTTCGGCAACGTGTCTGCCATCATCCAGCGGCTGTACTCGGGCACCGCCCGCTACCACACACAGATGCTCCGGGTGCGGGAGTTCATCCGCTTCCACCAGATCCCCAACCCGCTGCGCCAGCGCCTCGAGGAGTACTTCCAGCACGCCTGGTCCTACACCAATGGCATCGACATGAATGCGGTGAGGCCACCAGGGCTGGGCCCTGGCGGGTGGCGTGTGGGGTAAGGCAGTACGGGGTGGGGTGAGATTGCGGGGTGATGGTGGAGACTCTCTTGGTGCAGGCAGTCAGCATGTCTCAGAGGGTCACAGTTAGTGCTAAAGAGGTCCCTGAGAGATGTGCTGCCCGTGAGGAGACTGCAGCCTGTGGAGCTCCTTTCTGGAGAGCTCCCCCTTTGGGGCAGGCGCTATGCCAGGTTCTTCACAAAGGTGAGCAAGTGAAATGCTTGCGACAGCCCGAGACAGGAATTGGTCTTTACACTTTACACATAAGAACATGGAGGTCTAGAGCCCAAGGGTGCTCAGCCAGAGGTGGTGAAGCTGGAGTGGGAACCCAGGTCCTTCCTGAGACACTGGACAGCCTGATGCTTCTGGGGAGCATCCAGGATCTCCTGGTCCTGGAGGATGAGGTTTCCTTGAGAAGGATGGGTGGGGTGGGGTGGGGTGGGATGGGGTTGGGTAGGATCCCAGGGGAGGGCGTGCTGAGCTGGCCCACCCACCCCCAGGTGCTGAAGGGCTTCCCTGAGTGCCTGCAGGCCGACATCTGCCTGCACCTGAATCGCTCACTGCTGCAGCACTGCAAGCCCTTCCGTGGGGCCACCAAGGGCTGCCTGCGGGCCCTCGCCATGAAGTTCAAGACGACACATGCACCGCCAGGGGACACACTGGTGCACGCTGGGGACCTGCTCACTGCCCTCTACTTCATCTCCCGGGGCTCCATCGAGATCCTGCGGGGCGACGTCGTTGTGGCCATCCTGGGTATGGGGTGGGGGGAGGGCACTGGACAGGAAATGCCCGCTGAATCCTAGAGAGGTCCTAGCCCTCTGAATATGCAGTCATTGAGGCTGTAAATCTGGACTGCCTGCAGGGTTTTTGTTCCTTTAACTCACCTGAGCTCAGGCCCTCCAAGGGAGGCAGCGGAGAGGAGCCCCCCATGGGGTGATGCTGCTGAACTCTGTGGGTTCCCAGATTCTCCTTCCCTTTGGGATCTCTCCATAGGCAGATGCTTCCTGCTTCCTTAAAGTAGGATCAAATCTAGATCCTCCAAGGTGGGCAGTGGAGGAGAAATGCTAACCTTGGAAGCTGTACATCTGGTTTTACTAAGAGGCACGCGATTCCCTGTAGCTGCGTGTAATGTAACTGTGCCCGGACACTAGCTGTGTCCAAAGCAAAGTGAGTCCTGCTCTCTTCCTGTCCCACGCCTTCCTTTCTACCCTACCTGTACATGTGGGTAGGTGTGCCTGGACACTGAGGACTTCTTGCCCTCTGCCTGTCCTCCTTTGGCCCTGCATGCTGGGCTTAGGGTAGATGCATCCAATTCTTGACCGTGGCTCATAGTGGTAGGACATTGTAGATTTTTATTTCTCAGTTCAGTACAAACACCCCCGTTCTCCCCACCCCCCAGTTAAACCCAAATTTTCCCTACACAACATTCTGTCTTACTACATGTGGTACATTTTGGTATTATCTGTTCTATGTTGGGCTAAGCTATGTTATCATATTTTCTTCCCAGTAAAAAACAAATGCTGGTCTTGATTCACCACTGGGTCCTGATGTATAATTTGAAGAGCATTGCTTATGAGGGTGCAGCGATTGGCCAGGAGGGTGTTTGGGACCCAGGGTTTGGGGGTAGAAGTGGAGTTGCAACCCAAGGAAGTCAGGGCCACGCACAGGGCTGGGGCATCCTGGCTGGTCCTTCTGGCCAGATCCCAGTTGGTGGGAGGCATGGACACCCAAGGTTCCTGGCCCCAGACCTCAGGCACTGCTGCCCACTTGGCACTGTCCTGCCTTCTGGGAGCTGAGGGAGGAGGCTGGCTGATGCTGCCGTGGCTGTGTGGGCTGGTGGCCTGGCCAGTGAGTGACCTGGCCGAGGAGGACACCCCAGCCCAGTGTGGGAATGGCCAGAAGGAGATTGCCTGCTGCCTCAGATGCCGACCTCACAGGGCTGAGCTCTCTGTCCCCTCTGTGGCCTCCAGGGAAGAATGACATCTTTGGAGAGCCTCTGAACCTGTATGCGCGGCCCGGCAAGTCCAATGGTGATGTGCGGGCCCTCACCTACTGCGACCTGCACAAGATCCATCGGGACGACCTGCTGGAGGTGCTGGATATGTACCCTGAGTTCTCAGATCACTTCTGGTCCAGCCTGGAGATCACCTTCAACCTTCGAGATGTGAGTGGGCCACCCTGACCTGGCCCCCATACCTGGGAGACCTGCTTTCTGTTCCCAGCTGTGTGGCTGCCCCTTCACTATGTGACCTTAAGTGTGCTGCTTCCCTGCCTCAGTTTCCCTGTCTGTCAATGGTATTGTGGCCAGACCAGGCTATGGAAGTCCCAGCCTTAGACTTGTCAGAGGGCAGAGGTCACATGGCGGGAGCATTTTCCCAGAGCCGAGCACTCAGCCCCACCTTTTCTATGTTAATGAGGAGTTTTGGGCCTGAGCCCGACAGGGCAGGAGAGAGCAGAAGGGCTCTGACACTGCTCTTGGTTCCAGACCAACATGATCCCAGGGTCCCCGGGCAGCGCAGAGTTAGAGGGCGGCTTCAATCGGCAACGAAAGCGCAAGCTGTCCTTCCGCAGGCGCACGGACAAGGGTGAGGCAGGGCGAGGGGACCGCGGGGGATGGGAGGGAAGGGCGGGGGCGGGCCGTGTCCGCTCCACCCAGGCCCCACAGACATTCCTGTCCCTTCCGCCAGCGTGCCCACGCCTCCCTCCAGCTATCCAAACGCTGCCCAACTTTTCAGACCTGCTAGAGCTGTCATCTCCAGGAAGCCCTCTCCCACCCTCCAGGGCAAGGGCATTCTCATAGGGCTGGGGTGTCGGTGAGCCCTGCCTTGAACTGATGAGGGGGAAGACCCAGGACAAAGGGGGACAAGGGGGTCAGCGACAGGGGCTGAGGTGTCCCTGTCCTAGAGAGTCCCACCCAGCAGCACTGCTGCTGGTGCTTGGCAGCCAGGGGGTCCCGGCAGTTCTCAGTCTGGCTGGGGGTAGTGGAAAGACAACAGAACAACGGGGGACAAATCGGGGCATCCCGCCACAGTCCGGTCCCAGGCTCGCTCCTGTCCCCTCCTCCCTCCTCCCTCGTCCCTCCTCCCTCCTCTCCCCTCCCCTCTCTGAGGCCCGTTCTCTGTTTCCTACAGACACGGAGCAGCCAGGGGAGGTGTCGGCCTTGGGGCCGGGCCGGGCGGGGACAGGGCCGAGTAGCCGGTGCCGGCCGGGGGGACCGTGGGGGGAGAGCCCGTCCAGCGGCCCCTCCAGCCCTGAGAGCAGTGAGGATGAGGGCCCCGGCCGCAGCTCCAGCCCCCTCCGCCTGGTGCCCTTCTCCAGCCCCAGGCCGCCCGGAGAGCGGCCGGGTGGGGAGCCCCTGACCGAGGACTGCGAGAAGAGCAGCGACACTTGCAACCCTCTGTCAGGTGTGGGCGGGGCGACCAGAGGGGGCGGGACAGGGGCGGGGCGACCGGGGGCGGGGCAGAGGCGGGACAGGGGCGGGGC
>NW_007726327.1:677410-693364 GCF_000696425.1 Galeopterus variegatus
AGGCGGGACAGGGGCGGGGCGACCGGGGGCGGGGCAGAGGCGGGACAGGGGCGGGGCGTCTGTCCCCCGGCCTCGCCCCAACTTCCAACTCTCTGGGTCCAGGTGCCTTCTCGGGAGTGTCCAACATTTTCAGCTTCTGGGGGGACAGTCGGGGCCGCCAGTACCAGGAGCTGCCCCGCTGCCCCGCCCCCGCCCCCAGCCTCCTCAACATCCCTCTCTCCAGCCCCGGCCGGCGGCCCCGGGGCGACGTGGAGAGCAGGCTGGACGCCCTCCAGCGGCAGCTCAACAGGTGAGGGGTCGGGCTGGGCTGGATACGGAGTACTGCGGGTTTCTGGCGTGCTGTAGGGGAAAGGGAGAGTGTCTGCTCTGTCCAGGCCTGTCTGTCTGTCCGGCAGCAGGACCCTACCTTCCGTTCAGGGCTTAGCCAGGGGCTGCCACTCCTAGAGTGGAGAGGGGATCTAGGGTGGACCGGCTGCCCTCCCCTGCCCCCCAGGGTGGTCCCAGAGTCAGTTACTGGTGTCTCCACTTCCCTGAGCATCCTCCTGCCCTGTGGCCCATCTGTATACCCTTCTTCCTTCTTGCCCAAGGCTGGAGACCCGGCTGAGTGCAGACATGGCCACCGTCCTGCAGCTGCTGCAGAGGCAGATGACACTGGTCCCCCCTGCCTACAGTGCTGTGACCACTCCAGGGCCTGTCCCCACCTCCACCTCCCCTTTGCTGCCTGCCGGCCCCATCCCCACCCTCGCCCTGGACTCGCTTTCTCAGGTAAGTTCCCGAGCCCCCTCCCCCATGGCACTCACAGCCCTGCTGCTTCTGCCCTGATTCTACCCCAAACTTATTTAGCTTCCCTTTCTTCTGGGCCCTGGGCCGTGCCTCCCTCCCACTCTCTTCCTGCCCTTCTGCCATCTCTGTACTACTAGAGGAAGGCTGCCCCAGGAGCTGTGGTCTCAAGGTCAGGCAGGAGAGCCCCCAGACCAAAGCCCCCAGGCTGCTGGGCACAGGGAACCAGCAAGTGGAGTAGCCCAGCTCCCTTAGCAGCACCCAAAAGACCAGATCTAACTGTGCTGCCTGTGTATGGTTGCAGGCCTGGCGGTGGGTACTATATGCCTGTGTGTTTAGGGGCGGGGTCCCAGGTCCTTGCTGTGACTGGCACTCCCTGTTCTGACACTCCCACCCATCTTCACTCTCAGCCCTAGCTGAGTTGCAGGGTTCTCTGGAAGGCTTCTGGCATTTCCCAGGTGCCAGGCCGAGCCCCTAGGGTAGGACTTCCTGGGCTTGCATTCCCCTCTGTGCGAAAGCTGGGCCTCAGCTGCCCCTTGTCCTCTCCTGAGTGGACAAGCATGTTCTTGGCCTCCTGCAGGACAGCTGTGTCTGGGCCACCCTGCACCAGTTTCTGAGGATCCAGGAAGGGGACTCCTCTGGCTTGAGAGGCGGCCTGGGATCTGCTTCCTACCCCCTTCCCCTGGCACTCTCTCCCCCTCCCATATGTTGGCTGCTCCTGTTTGCAGACACCAGGCCCACGTCAGCAAATGTGCCAGTCTCCCTTCACAGCCTCCCCCGCAGGGATCGCACCAGCAGGCTCTTCAGCACCCGCAAACCCCTCCCGCCTGCCCTGGCACTCTCCTGGCCTTCAGAGCCTGGCCGCCAGCCCGTCTCTGTTTCTAGGTCCCTGAGTTCTTTCTAGATTGCAGGAAGGAAACTTGTCTCTCTTTCTGTCCCAACTCGGGGACTCCTTATTCCAGGTTGGATTTGGATGCAACTGCCACGTTCCCTGGGGGAGGAAGAGGCTATGGCTTCGAATTTTCCCTGGGCCCGGGTGGGTGGGTTGGGTGGGTGGGGAGGTCCTCTGTGTCAGGTAGAAGCTCTCAGTTGCTCCCAGCTCCTCCGCTGGGCTCTTGCCCTCCTAGAGTGCATTTATCAACTTCCGATCTCCATGTCTTCCTGTGGAGGTCCCTGTCCTGCTCTGTCTGCCTTGGCACTTCCTGTCTCCCTCCCTCTGCCCATTGGACCCTCCTTTCTGTCTTCCTGTCCTCCTGTCCTCCTGACCTGACCCTGCCCATCCCCCCAACCCTGCATGGCCTCATTGCCTACTCACATTCTGTGTTCTTTGCAGGTTTCCCAGTTCATGGCGTGCGAGGAGCTTCCCCCGGGGGCCCCAGAACTCCCCCAAGACGGCCCCACTCGACGCCTCTCCCTGCCGGGCCAGCTGGGGGCCCTCACCTCCCAGCCCCTGCACAGACACGGCTCAGACCCAGGCAGTTAGTGGGGCTGCCAAGTGTGGACACACGGCTCACCCAGGGATCAGGGCACTGCCTGGGCCCCTCCCCTCGGAGGCCCTGACCAGGAGGCCCTGGCTGTGGAAGGGGAGAGGGACAAACATGAAAAAACAGCTCCTCCCCCAGCCCTTGGGACCATCTCCTCCTGCAGTCCTCTGGGCCCCCTGGGAGGGGCTGGGGCAGGGCCGGGCAGTGGACAGGGGGTCTGTGGTCCCCCCACTACCCTGAGGGCATTAGCTGGTCTAACTGCCCAGAGGCACCCGGCACTGGGCCTTAGGCACCTCAAGGACTTTTCTGCTATTTACTGCTCTTATTGTTAAGGATAATAATTAAGGATCATATGAATAATTAATGAAGATGCTGATGACTATGAATAATAAATAATTATCCTGAGGAGTCTGTGGTGGTGCTGGGTGGGTGCAGATGCCACAGCTGTGTCCTGTGTTCACATTCTGGACACGTGGGAATGTGTGCACTGGCCTGTCTGGGCAGAAAGTTGGGTCTCTGCGTGCACATGCCTGCAGGCTGCCCCGATATCCGGGTGTGGGTGTGTGCAGTGGGAGGTGCTCCCTGGGGTTGACCGGGCCATCGCAGGGCTTCCTGCTTCCCATGAGGCACTGGATTGAGGCTAGCAAAGAACCCCCAGACTGCTTTGAGTTTAGGCGTAGTCCTGATGGATGCCAGGCTTGGGGTCTAGCCCCTGAGGGCCATGTTGCTTGGCTGGGTGACATGCTGGATCCCAGAACTGACCCCACACTGACTGCTAATGTACCCACACACTTGTCCCTTTTCAGAGTTCACAGTTCCAGCTCTGCACTGATCCTAGCCTGGGACTGTATTTGGCCTGAGACTGGCCTCCACCCCTACCCCCAACTTGGCCTTGTCTTGACCCTATATGATTGGGCTCCTACACGGACCCAACTCTGAACACACTGGTTCTCTCAGCCGTGCCCAGAGCTCTCCTGGTGTCTGGCTGCAGATGGACCTCACTTGGATTACCCTGGTCACCTGTGATTCTTGATCGCAAGAGGAGCTGCCTAAAAAGGGTAGAAGTTTCCGGGGGACTCATTTCCATGATGGAGAGAACAAAGCAGACATCCTGAGGGCAGTGAAGGGTGTGTGTGTTTGTGTGTGCATGCGTGTGTGCTGCTGGGCTTGTGAGAGAGGACACACTGCCTCCGGAGGAGCAGTAGCCAGCGGGAGGAGCTGACGGGCAGGGGCAGGCTGGCTCTGGGTGAGCGTGCTGCCAGAGGCCTCCGGGGCCTCAGAGAGGTTTCTCACTTCATTCCCCCACCCCTGACCCTTTGAGGTGGGTCTCTTAACTCTGCTTTGAAGAAAAAATGTGGCTGTCCTCGCTGCCCATGACAGGTGGGAATCAGGCCAAGGGAGCAAGGACTCAGCCCAGCTCACAGAGTCCTGCAGGTGAAGCGCAGTGAGCTTCGTGGGGGCCTTTACTGCTTACAGTCAGCCACTGCCATGTCTGTCTGCTGCCCTAGGCCGAGATCCTGGGGCGCTGGCTACCCCTGAAGCCCATGAACAGAGCCACACCCTGCTGACACAGAATCCAGGTAGCCCTGCACCCACACCCACGCGCATCAACCCACCAGGAGGGCCTGTGTTGAATCCCCAAACCATGAGCAGATGTGAGCTCACACTCAGGCGTACATGCATGTACACGCATGCAAACATGTTGGTCTCTGGGCAGCCAGTGCTCAGAGCAGGTGGGAGAGAAGGGATGGAGCCTCCCCCAGCTGGGCCTGGCAGGGCCTCAGAGAGAATGGGAGAAAGATGAGATCTATGGGTCTGAGGTACATGGGCTGACAGAGAGGCCGGGCCCTGTGTGACAAGACTGTCACACGTGTGCATGAGTGTACATGCATGTACTCTTGAGTGTGAGCTTGCATCTGCTCATGGTTTGGGGGTTCAACACATGCCCTCCTGGTGGGTTGATTCGCGTGGATGTGGGTGCAGGGCTGCCTGGATTCTGTGTCAGCAGGGTGTGGCTCTGTTCATGGGCTCCAGGGGTAGCCAGCGCCCCAGGATCTTGGCCTAGGGCAGCAGACAGACATGGCAGTGGCTGACTATAAGCAGTAAAGGCCCCCGCGAAGCTCACTGCGCTTCACCTGCAGGACTCTGTGAGCTGGGCTGAGTCCCTGTTCCCTTAGCCCGGTTCATAGCACCCAGTGTGCAGGTACGGGGCTGGGGGCAGAGGAAGGAGAGGGAGAAAGAGCCTCCTTTCCCCCCATCCCCCGTCCCAGGCTTTGTATCAGGTGCGATGCTGGGTATTTCTTTTGGGCACCATGCCAGCACCGCAGTCAGCATCTTGCCACTAGGTGAGGGCACTGCCTGGGCCATGGAGGCCTAGTGTGACCTTGGTGCTGCAGGGAATGAATGTGTGTGTGCACGCCTGTGTGCACATATCTGTGGTCAGGATGGGGACTGGGCCTGGAAGAGGGGACCCTGTAAACGCTTGTCCTCAGGTGTCCCATTTCAATGGGTTAGTCTGGATGGGGAGCTGCCAGTGAGGCCTAGATGCCCTGTGTCAGGTCTCTGCCAGGAGACACCTGCTGCCACTGGAGAGTGGGTGGAGGACAGCCACAGTGGCTCCACTTACCAGGTGGTCACTACCTGCCAGACTGCAGCTAGGAAGCCACAAGAACTTTGCTGGTGGGGGCAGGGCAAGCTGCAGTGATATGGTCTGTCCTTTCCTACAGGTCTGGGCACCCAACTGTTGGGGGCTGTCATCCAGAGCTGGGGATTCTCCCAAACCAAGAGAGCAGGAAGGGTGAGGTGGGAGTGGGAGAGTCTTTGGTGGGCTGGGAAAGGAATCCATGTGGTTGCCAACACCTGGAGGAGGCCTGGATCTGAGTACAGTCGGAGGCAGGGAGCAGGAACCGCAGGGGCAGGGCCGTGCTGCCCACCCCTCTCCCCTCCTCTGCGCTCAGAGCTCTGGGAGAGAGCTGAGCGGGGCCCCAGTGGTGCATCCCAGCCACCACCCACTCGTCCAGATGCAGCTCACCCCTGCACCTGTCCTTACCCGGACTCCCATCCCTGCTCAGCCAGGCAGCAGGAGCTCTCACGTTTCACTGACAGATGACAGGAACTGATACTCATCGAGCACAGCTTTTGTAGCAAGCATTATTCCAACTGCCTGAAACCAAAGCCCAAGAGGCTGAGTGATGAGCACCCACAGCTCCTGAGGGAGGAGCTGAAATGTGAACCCCAGTGGTCTGAAGTCACAAACCTGCTGGCCTAACCCTTAGGCACACTGCTACCCTTGCTATAGGGACCGTGAGTAGAAGACCTTTGTACATTTCCAGTGCCCTCTGGTGCTGACTTCTCGAGTGGGCTTTTTGTGGCACATCTGCGATGGCCACAGCTGAGCTTGCTACCCTCCCAGGTGGCGTGCCACTAGCCTGGCCATACCTCCAGAGGCAGCCCCTGCAGCCCGGCTGTTTTCCCCATTGTCTGTTCTGCCACCTACCTGCCAATGTTGTATGAGCAGATGGATGTGAGCATGCTCAGGTCCTGAAGGCACAGATGGCCTCCTCCTCCTTGCCTGCAGGACAAAGCCCTCTGTGTCAGCTTGGCCCAGAGAGTCCTCATCTTCCATTCCAGACTCGGCTGCCCTCGTGCCTCCACTGTCGTGGGCCCCAGCTGCAGCCACACGAGCTTCCGTCCTGTTAACTGTGCTTTCTTTCTCCTTGCATCTGCCTAGTCTTTCCCTGTTCTTGTAATACAAACCCCTCCTGGTCTGAAGAAACCCTTCCGTCCTGCAAGTGCTTGCTCAGATGGCATCAGCTCCTGGGGGCTTCTCTAGGCTGCTCAGCTGGTTGAAGCCTCCTACAGCACTCTGCTCGTAGCTTTGCTATACTTTCCCACAGCCCGCCTGTTTTCTTGTCTGTCTCCTGACAAAGAAGGGCTGAGACCGACCGTCTGTGTGTCTTGTCCCACCCTGCATCTAGCAGAGTGGCGGGCACCTGATATGACCACTAGGACATCCACAGAGCCCAGATGTTTGAAGGTGTTGCACCGAGTGGAGAAATGTCTCCTGATAGAGTTGGCAGGGTGACAACTTGCTTCTGTCCCCGGAGTTCACCTTTCTCTTATGGGTCTGGCTCCTTCGGTTGTGGCTGCCCTCTCCCTTCCCACGTCCCCCAGGGAGCATGGGTCCCAGCTCTTCACTAGCAAGCATAGACACAAGTGCTTCTCTTGTCCTTTGTCTTCAGCACCACTGAGGTGGGCTGGTATTTTAAGAACACCCTGACTAAATATTCGAAAGAGAACAATGGGAGAGGTGGCAATGATAAGCCAGAGACTTGAACCAAAAGTTTAGAGACCATTCATTCATAAAACGAATGTTTGGGCCTTCCTGGGCTGCCTCAGTCTGGAGGCTCCTGGGCTCCATTCTGTTCCTCTGCTCTGAGATGCCTCTGTGGTGGAGCTGTGGAGACCACAGGCACTTTGCTGGGGGTCTTGCTCCCAGCTTCCAGTTCCCAGGTGGCCTCTGCGTGGAGGGCTGGAGTCCACCATCCTCTATGTGGCTGCTCACTTGTCCTTTGATGGTCAAGGCTGAGAGAGGTTCCACCTAGGGCTTTGCAGTTCCAGCTTCAGGTCTGCAGGACCCACTTTTTTCCTCAGATGGTGGACAGTCCCGTGGGAACTGAAACTCAGCCTCGCCTAAGGACAGTGAGACCTTACACTGTCCTACAGGAAGAAGTGTTTTGCTCGCAGGAGTCCTGGTTGTCTAACAACACCCGGACTGTAAGGGAACACACTGGGTGTGTCAGTCTCTCTCAAGTATTCAAAAAAGTTGAAATAAATTTGAAGCACAGGACCTTCCAAGGAGACTATCTTGAGGCATTTTTAGATCGTTGTCTATCATAAAAGAATGGCTAGTGTGAAAATTAATGATTTAGTAAGAGATTCAATAGTAACTATTTTCTGAAAGCTGCATTTATGCATGATATTAAGCTATAAAACTCAATTTATTTTGGTCATCTTATTACAGTACAATTTTAAATAAAGTGATTCTTGATACTTTTTTTTTTTTGGTGGAGGGCTGGTATGGGGGTCCAAACCTTTGACCTTGATGTTACAAGGCTGCATTCTAACCAACTGAGCTAACCAGCCAGCCTCTGATACTTTATTTTCTAAAAGTCCAATTATGGTTCAAGTTTTTTTTAACTTTTGTTTAAAAAAAAAAAAAAGAATGCATTCTGAGTGTTTGTGTAAATGATCGGCTTCATTATTTTATAATATCATCTTATAAGTGAGTTGGAAGTCTCCAAGAGCCATTGCTAAGAAACCAGAGCAGAAGAATTTAGCGTGACTGTCCTACCATTATTTTAAAATTAGCAATAGCATAAGGCCTGGCTGCAAAAGACTTGTATGTTCACTGGCAAGAAAATCAGTCATTAGGGAAACAGTCTGGAGAGGGCTCTCGCTGCAAGGGAACCATATGTAACGGCTTTCCTTCCCCTTTCTGCTCTACCAGGTGATGCCAGCCAGAGAATCAGGTGGCACTTGCTCAATAAGGACACCAGGCAGGTCAAATGAGGGTAGTCTCAGGGTCTCAAGCGGCCCAAGTGGAATGGAATTCTAACAGGATGGGAAAATGAACACCGAGTGCTTTATTTAATGTCTAGCTACCCTGGGCACCCCAGAATTGTGACTGTTCTGCAGGAAAGTTTGGCTTTATGTGGGGCTCTGAGTGACCGTAAAGAAGAGTACTTTTAGGGCTGGAGTGTGGGGAATGGGGATCAGGCCGAACAACAACTAGTGACATGATTTGGCTGTCCTCCACCCTCCAGCCCCCCTCCCTTGGATACTGAGAAACGGGTTGACCCCTCTCCCACATAGAGTAGGGGGTTCCCAGAACCACCCATGTCTCTGGGGAGGCCCCAGGAGTGACGCTTATGTTCTGGGCTAATTCACATGTGACTCGTCTCTCTGCAAGGTGCTGGCTCCTTAGCATGCTGTAGACTCCTGTACCTGCCACCATCTCTCGTCTGGGCCACTTTAGCTCAAGCTGCAACCCCACCCCACCCTTCCTTGTCCCAAAGCACCACTAACCAAAGGCCGTTTCATGTAACAGATGATTAATGAAGATTTTGGAAGTCATTATGAGGACAGGGGAAGTTACCTCACCACATAGCCCAGAAAACAACCTAAAAGACTACTTCAGACATTCCAGCCCTCGGTTCTTGGCCACCTCCCTATCAGCGTCTGTCTTAGTTTCTTCATGCTGCTGTAACAGAATACCTGAGACAGGGTAATTTACAAAGAAAAGTCCCGGAGGCTGCAGAGTCCAACATCAAGGCATCGGCCCCTGGCAAGGGCCTTCTTGCTGTGTCACCCCCTGGCAGAGGCAGAAGACAGAAGGGCAAGAGGGCAAGGGGGGCCGAACTTGCTTTTATAACAAGCCCACTCTTGAGTTAACTAACCCACTCCCTCGACAATGACATTAACCCATTCAAGAGGACAGAGCTAATAACCTAGTCACCTCTTGTTAGGCCCCACCTCCCAACACTGTTGCACTGGGGATTATGTCTCTAACACACAAACTTTGGGGGACACATTCAAACCTCAGCAGTGCCTTTCTCACTGCTGAAGCTCCTTGCTAGTCCTTCCAAGGCCACCAGGATGCTATCCAGATGTACATCTGACAGAACCTGGAAATGAATTAAACCATGTCCTTAGAAGGGAGAAGGGGCTGTAGTAAAGTTTTTAATTTTATTAGCAAGCATTTTCCGCATAATACTTAGTGATTCGTCATGAGGCATCTAGTTGCTGAGATGGGGAGTTAGAGAGGAGGTGGGGAGGAAGCAGAGGAAATGAGCAGAATAAGAGGCCAAGAGCCCCCAGGACGGCTGGGCAGGGTGTGGGTCCGAGGACCGGGCTGGGCTTGGTTCATGGCTCCCCTCACTGTCGTCACATAGGCAGTCCCAATAGGCACAGGAAGTGGTGCTTGATTTTAGGCCAAGTTGTTCGGCTCTGGGCTAACGGAGCTGAGGTCTTAGGAAAATCTCTTCATGAGCCAATTAGCTTCCCTCTTGCAGAGCCACAGCCTGCAGCTCCAGCCGAGGCCACCCTCTTGTAATCTTGGGCATTCGGTGAAAGGTTGGGGTCTGGAAATTGCTGATTAGAGACCCGACTCACATCAGACTGGGCTTGAGGAGGGGCTGGGGCACAGCGCTGCTCGTGGAGGACAGACTCCTCACGGTGTCCTGCGAACGTCCTGCCAACTGACTGGCAAACGTTAAATGTTCTGGGTAACTGTCAAGTTTGTGGTTCAGAAATGAATAAATGCGGAAAAGCTGTAGTGACCTTGGTAAGGAGTCAGCCCCTTTGACTAAAACGTTTGGCAAGTTGGAAGTGGCTGATGGCAATTGGACAGATGCTTCACTCTCCTCCCAGCACCCTCAGCAGATGGCCTCTCCCTGGCTCTGGCCCTGGGGCTGGTGCTATGCAGAACAAACCGCGAGGGTGGACCGCGAGGGAGGTTACAACCCCAGCCTCCCCATCGCGACTGTACAGCTCAGCCAAGGGCAGAATCAATTTCAGTCAAAACATTTTTCCCAAGCACCACCCAGAACCACAGAAAGTCGAGAAAGGTCCTGAGAGAGTTTAGTGTATCCCCCTTATCTTTCAGGGAGGAGAACGAGGCGAAGCTGACAAAGGCTGGAGAGTTCGGGACGAGGCTTCCTAACCTCTAGGAACAGGCCGGGAGCCGCGGTGGATACAGAGACGACCGTGTAAGATACAAGCACGCCCTTCAGTGTCTGGTCGTTTAGTTGGGAACACAGAACAGAAATGTAAGAAAATGACTGTGATGCCACTTCTATGAAGTGCCCGACAGAGCTTTGTTTGTTTCTATTTAAGTCCTCGTTTTCTAAGACCTGGTCCTACTGGCCTTCTCTAGGAGGCCTCTTCATGAGTCCTTGTCAGTCCACAGTGATGCTCCGGGGCATCCCATGGCATGCGGTGCCACACTGTCCCATCAAAATTCTTAGCAGTAAGAGCTGTGTGTTGTCAGGCAGAGCTGGATTTGGGGGGATGTGTCCTTAATATGGGGCATGGGACCGAGGAGATGCTCTCGTCCGTGATGACACGCCGTCCACTCCTGACTTCTAGCCTGAGCACGTGACCCTTTCTGCCCTCCTTCACCGGGGGCTGCCCAGCGGGGTGTCTATGGGAGGCCAGCTGTCCATAGTGTGGCAAGAAAGAGCTGCGACGTGCCTGGCGTCCCTTCATTCAGCTGATACGAGGTTCTGCCTGTTCTCCGTTTTACCCCCTCCTGATTTTCTCTGTGGATGTGGGATGCCACTGACTCACGGACAGGCACCTGCTCCCTGCCCCTGACCTGCCTCTGTGTTGCACGTGGACCTTGTCATGTGCAGGGATGCTTACTCTCCCTTCAATAGCAGAGGACATCACCTATCTGTGACGGTTCCAACCCTTGCCATCCTGGGCATGAGATGGAGGGAACAGCAGGTATCCAGATGCCAGTGCCTGGAGGAGCATGAGGTGCCCGATGGCTCCAGTCACACCAGCTGGCACAGCCCACATGCCCCTTGCCCGGAGGGAGAAGGAAGGGGACTGCAGACGAGCTGTAAATAGTGAATTTGTTCTTTTTGTATTTTCAAGTGGAATTTAAAAGCTCAGGTTAAGGGTTAAAAATTATGACACAGACCCGATATAAACCAGGTTATTTTGGGGATAAATTTTACTAGTTGCTGTTGTGGAGAAGGTGACATGTTTCACCTGTGGCAAAATAAAATAGAAACGTGTGTTAGTCTTGTCTTCCCAACACGACTGTAAATTCCTTGAGGCCGAGGCTGGGATGGAATGAGGCGAGGGCCGCCCGAGGTCTCTCGCCAGGGCACCTGGAAGACCAGAGGCTGAGCGGTGCTTCTCGAGTGTGTCTCGCTCGGCCTCCCTGGTCCGTGAGTGCAGGGTGCAGAAAACCCGAGGTCTGGATTTTGTCCATTTGTGTCATTGTCACTTGTCACTGAGCTCAGCGAAGGCTGGTTGGCTGATTGAGGGCTGTTGTGGAACCTTCACAGTGACGGAGACCTGAAGGCCAGGATGGACACAGAAACAGGCTTGTGGAGCCAGCACGTCGGAGCGGAAGGCTCTGCGGAGAGCACGTGGCTCACTCCTTTCATTACGGAGATCAGAGAGCGGGCGGCTTGCCCAGGGTCCTACAGATAGTCTGAGGCAGGGCCAGGGCGAGAACACAGGTCTTCTGGCTTCTCTATCCCACCAATGCCCAACTTATGACCCTCCCGACCCTTGGAACCTACTTTTGTGAAGCCCGGGCTGTTCTTTGGGCAGGAGGCTGATGCACTTGCTGCTCACCGGACAGCTGGTGCTTGGGGTTCTTTCTCTGCCATTGGGGTGGGACTGTGCTGAGCCACCCCCCACCCTAGCAGGTGCTGATATCTCTGAGGGGAGGGGAGCGGTGGATTCTGTTTCGATCACTATCTACCTGGATAATCACATCTACTCCCTGGCCAGCGCTCCATTTCTGGCTTCCTGCCAGCTGTTCCTGGTCACAGGCCTCAACCTCAAGTGAGTGGTGAGGATGATCTTGGGTCAGAACGAACACAGCCGGGTCATCTTGTCCTGCTCCTACGTCCAGACAGGCATGTTCTTCCTCCAGCCTATTGTTCTCAACCAGGGGCAACCCCCGCCTCCTCCCCAGGACATATTTGGCAACGTCTGAGTACATTTTCAGTCATCACAACTAGGGGTGGAGGTAGGTGGCTTGTTACTGGCAGGTGGGGGGTAGAGACCAGGGGTGCAACTAAACACCCTGCAAGGCACAGTCCAGCTCCCCACCACAAAGACTTATCCAGCCTGAAATGTGAGCAGTGCTGAGGTTGAGAAGCCCTGCTCTAGCCCTGTTCTTTATAATTTACTGGGAAGAGGGTTTCTGCAGCCACCTTCTTTCTCCTAGACGATAGTGTGGCAAGTCTCGAGCTCATACCTAATTTGTCTTCCTCCTGCAATGTTTTCTCATGGAAATTGGAAATAGCCATTTTTGTATTTTATATGCAGCAGAAGAGATATGCTTAAAAGTTGACTACAGTTTCAGTTGAGTGTCCTGGAAGAAAGGCAGAATATTCCTGCTGGGAAGTAACTGCTCCTTTTGTCCAGAGGTACTGTAATGGGCCTGTTTGGTTATTAAAGACAAGGTCCCTGGAGGACGGTCTGGGTAACTGGGGGCAGGCCAGAGATGGTATCACAGGAATCATTTTTGAGGTTTTATGGGCATCCTGGGAGAGAGACTGAGGGGCCCAGAGGTGAGAGGGAGCAGGATTGGGGAGACATCCAGGGCCTATGGAGGCATGCTGACAGCAAGAAATTAGTTTTTGGTGGAAATGACCAATTAATTTTTGGGAAGATTGTCACAAAGGTTTGACATTTAGTGTTGAGTTACTTCCCTGATTACTTCCCCCAAAGTTATCCTGTTGCCCTCCAAGCCTTTAGTAGAAGCCTATGACACACACTCCTGTGGGGCAGTGGAGGAAGGGGACGTTCCAGGAGGACACAGCTGCAAGGTGAGCAGAGGCAGGGCCCAGAAAGAGGGTTAGGAGCTGGCAGCCTATGAGACCAGGGCTGCAGCAGGTTCCCAGCAGCTGTGGTTGCAGGACATCCCTTCGGCCCCTAAATACACCCGCAATGGTGACTTCTTAAATGGGTTTGCTGGGAGGAATGGGAGAGGCAGACCAATCTGGCTGTATGTGACAGGCACCCTTTAGACAGCAGACACATGAATTACATGATCATATATACAATCTCATCCCTTTGTAGCTGAGGCTGCTAATTGTCTGCCCCAATATCCATTATACTTTTCCTTTTGAGCTAAGCCCATGGCTTCCCAGAATAAGGACTACATTCAGCAGCCCCCTTTGTGGCTCAGTGTTGCCACGTGATTAAGATCTGGTCAATAGTGTGCAAGTGAAAGCATCCTATGTAACTTTTGAGAGGTGCCCTTCAAGGGAAGAGTTCCCCCTTTCTCCTCTCCTCCTTTCTGCTGACTGACACGTGAGGTGTCACGCTGAAGATGGAACAGCCATAAGATACAAAGATTCCCGGACTCTAATGGCTGAAGAGCTTCCACGCCAGCATTGACTGCCGATTGCTGGATTTATTTTCCATGAGGAAATGGCAATGTCTGCTGCCCCACCGCCAGAGGTAGTCAGGGGAGACGGGAAGAGGGGGTGCGGGACTAACCATGGACGCTTCCCTTCCTCAGCACCCTTTCCTCTGCCAGAGCAGAGGAAAGCCAAGGAGCTTCACTTGGGGTCTGTGGATTAACCACAGGCCGCTGACATTCATGGGACCTTTGGGACTAATTCCAGAGCTCCTTCACGGCCTTCTGCTCTAGCCCCTTTACCCTCAGCTGCTGTCAATCCCACACCAATCGTTCTTTGCATAAGCTTCTTATCAGCTTTACACCTGCTATAGCTGCTGTGGGAGGGTGTCACCAGTCAGTGTGCAGTCACAAAAGCAGACATTTCTCTAGATACTTTAATCAAAGAGGGATTTTGTGCAGGGAACTGGAAACGCTGGTTACAAATGTGGAAGAAGGGCTGCAAGAGCACGTGGGAGGAATGGGAGATACAATTAGGCCAGGAAGCTGCTGCTGCCCCTGGGATAGAGCCCACGTTCCCACATAACCTCCGGCTGCTGCAGGAGCTACGGGACATGAGCCGTCCTTGTGGCCACCAAGAAACCACTAGCGCTGCTGATGGGTACAGCTGCCTGCTGGGGCTGTAGCAAAAGCAGAGTGGCTTCTCTCTTCTTCCTGTCCTCTCCTCTCTTGTCATTGATTCCTGTTGGTGAAACTTAACCAGAGGCCAGTTGGTGAAGGAGTCTGAGATGTGAGTTTTCAGACTTGCAGCCCTCATGATCCAGAGGGAAGTACGGAAAGGTGAGTGTGGGTCTGAGGGCCGACAGACAATGCACTGGCCCATGGAGGGAAGTGTCGTGCACAGTGCTCAGCTTTCCAGGAGAGCTTCACTCCTTGTATCTTTTCTTTTTTGAGAATAAAATAAATAAATAAATAAAATAAAATAAAATAAAAATTGTATTTTTATTATGGAAAATTCCAGATACATACAAAAGCACTAAGAATAGGGTAATAATCCTTATAAATCTGTCCTGTAACTTCAACAATGATCAATTCATATCCAGTCTTGTTTCCTCTATACCCTCCACTCCCCCAGATGCCAGATTATTTTGATGCAAATTTCAGACATCATATAATTTCATATGTAAACATTTCAGTCTTCCTAACAGATGAGGACTCTTAAAAAATACATAACCACAATAGCATTACCACATCTAAAATATTCCTTGATATCATCAAATATTCAGTTAGTGATCAAACTTCTTCAGTTGTTTCATATATTTTTGAAAAAAATTTTTTTTATTTGAACCAGAAACCAAATAAGATCCATACATTGCAACTGGTAGATATGACTCTTAAGTACCTTTTAATCTATGAGGTCCTCATCCATATATATACATATTTATATACACACACACATGCTTTTTAAATTTTTAGATTTGATTGAAGAATCTGGGTTGCTCATCCTTTAGAATTTTCTCCAATCTGGATTTAGCTGATTGCATCCTTGTGACGTGGCTTGACATTAGGGGGACTGACAGACCCAGATTACCCATTGCTAAAACTGAGAGGGTACTTAGCAAGTGAGGGGAGTGAGTCATTTTACATTTTCCCCTGCCACCTATATTATTAGTGGTAATTAAATCTAGAAACTTTATCAGATCAGGTTTAATTTTTTGGTAAGATTCCCTACTTGGTGGTGTGTTAACTCCAATAGGAGACACAAAAATAGCTGGTTGCCTCTCTTTTTATGATATTAGCAACTATCAGTGACCATTGCTTAAGTCTATTAATTCATTAGGGGTTGCAAAATAGAAATGTTTTAATTCTATCTTCCTTTTCCATTTATTAGCTGGAATTTTTATAGTGAGAAACTTACCCTTAGTAACTATTTGGTTACTGAAAAGTACAGTTCATATAGTAGAGGCAGCATAAGACACAATTATTTCCCTTTATTTACCTGCTTTTCAAAATATGGTTCCCTGACATTTCCCAAAAGTAAAGAATGAGTTTCCCTTAGTAGAATTATAAACTCATGGATCAAAAAAAAAAAAAAAAAAAAGTGTGTTTCAATCCTTTGTAGTTATTATCATTATTGAGGCTCATGTGTTTCCATCTTTGGCTAGCGGGAGTTTATATTCAAGTTGGTTTCCAAATTATTTTGACATGACCCTAGTAGTTGTTTTTTAAAAACAGCTTTATTGAGGTATAATTGATAAACAAAGAATTGTGCATATTTAATACGTGTTACTTGATGAGTTTGGACATGTGCAAACACCCATGATACCATCACCACAATCAAGGTAATAGATAAATCCAACACCTCCTAAAGTTTCCTTGCATCCCTTTGTGTGTGTTAAGAATACTTAACAGGGCCAGCCCGTGGCTCACTTGGGAGAGTGCGGTGCTGATAATACCAAGGCCACGGGTTCGGATCCCATATACGGATGGCCGGTTGGCTCATTGGGTGAGCATGGTGCTGACAACACCAAGTCAAGGGTTAAGATCCCCTTACCGGTCATCTTTTTTTTTTTT
>NW_007726327.1:694398-728134 GCF_000696425.1 Galeopterus variegatus
TCTCCTGCAAATGGATAACCAGTTATCCCAGCACCCTTTGCTGAAGAGGCTGTCCTGACCCCAGTGAATAGGCTTGGTGCCTTTGTCAAAGATCAACTGGCAGTAAGTGTGTGGGTTGATTTCAGGGTGCTCTATTCTATTCCATTGATCAGAGTCTCTGTTATTATACCAATACCATGCTGTTTTGGTTATTATAGCTTTGTAGTATAGTTTAAAGTCAGGTAGAGTAATACCTCCAGCTTTATTTTTTTTTGCTCAGCATTGCTTTGGCTATTCGTGGTCTTTTGTTATTCCAGATAAATAACTGTATAGTTCTTTCCATTTCTGTGAGAAATGTCATAGGAATTTTGAATTTTGTCATCCCATATACGGATGGCCGGTTGGCTCATTGGGTGAGCATGGTGCTGACAACACCAAGTCAAGGGTTAAGATCCCCTTACCGGTCATCTTTAAAAAAAAAAAAAAAAAAAAGAATGCTTAACATGGGCTGGTCAGTCGGCTCATTGGTTAGAGCATGTGGTTATAACACCAAGGTCTTCATCAAGAATCGCAGACTTCAGAATTATCCAGCGTCCTTCTTTGTCCCAGTTGACGCTCTTTAGTCTGAATTCTACCTTGCTGGATATCAAGATGGTGACTCATGATTTATTTTTTCTTTTTACTTGTCTATTATATCTTTTGATTATGTTAAATTTTTTTCAATCCTTTTATTTTTAACTGAATCTCTTTGTATTAGGAGTGTTTCTGGTATGTAGCATAGTATTAGATTTTGCTTTTTTAGCCAATGTGAATATCTTTTTCTTTTAATAGCTGAGTTAAGCTCAATTACATTTACTAACATGATCTATGTTTGACCTTAGTTCGGTCACATTGTTTTATTATACATATTGTCATACACATATACCTATATCTATCTATATCTTTATATCAATGTGATCAATTTTATTGGCTTTCTTTTGGTATTTAGGAATGTTCAAAGTTTTGTTCTAATGAGTATCTTTATTCTAATTCCTTTACACGCCACCTTTAGTTCCCTAGTTTTGGCTAACTTCTATTAGTTCTCTACTTTGAGCAATGTTAAAATTAGCTGGTAACCTCTTCTGCCTTCCCTCTGTGTCCCCAGCACATAATCTGAAGTAAGACTCCTCGATGGAGTTTGGATGTGTTGTCCCCTCCAAAACTCATCTGGAAATTTGATCTCCAATGTGGCAGTGTTGGAAACTGATTGAGTCATGGGGGCAGATCCCTCATGAATGGATTAATGCTCTCCCTGGGGGAGGGGGGTTTAATGAGTGAGTTCTCGCTCTATTAGTTCCCACGAGAGCTGGTTGTTTAAAAGACCCTGGCAGTTTCTCTCTCTCTCTCTCGCTTCCTCTCGCCATGTGATCTGCTTGTACCCACTGGCTGCCTGCTGCTTTCCGCCATGAGTAGAAGCAGCCTGAGGCCCATGCCCGCTGCAGCTGTCCTAGAATTGTAAGCCAAATAAACCTCTTTCCTTTATAAATTACCCAGTCTCAGGTATTTCTGTTATAGCAACACAAAACAGACTAAAACACTCCTGTTTCTGCACATCACTCAATCCACAAGCTTCATCTGCTTTCCATGTACTTTCTGCACTCTCTCCCTCCCCCGTTTTTGATAGTCGTGTTTGATCTACAGTGTCAGAACACGGCGGTCACCTTCTACATGGACTCTCTTACAATTACCATTGAGCCTTGGCACCAAGCTTACTGCCAGTCCTGTATTGACAGCTTTCCAGTCATTTGTGTTGTTTGAAGTTGGTTCTCTGGCAGCAGCACTCCCTGAGTGCTCAAATGTTTGCAGCATACACAAACATCTGTCTACGGCCTGTCCAGTTAGAGGTTGTCTTGGCTCACATTTTTTTCCCCTTGAGCATCTAAAATATTTTACTCCATTGTTTTTTGGCGTGAAGTGTGGCGGCTGTAAAGTCCAAGTGCAATCTAATCTCCTTTCCTTTACAAGTGACTTGATCTATTTAACTGCATGTCCAAAGATTTTTTTCTTCTTGAAAGTCCAGTAGTTCTGCCAGTGTACGTCTCAGCATGGCTGTCCTGGGATGATTTTCCTAGTTATACATAATGCCTGTTAGTATGCAGTTTTAAATATTTTTATTTCAGGAAAATTTTTCTAAATTTTGGTTTTTTGTATTATTCTGTTTTATGGCTTTGGTTTTCATCTTGGGGATTCCTGTTATATGAGTATTTGGTCTTCTCAGTCTATCTCCTGCTACTTTCTCCTGACTTTTCAGTGCCTTGTTCATACCTTTTGATTAAAACTTTTTCCAGTTTTGTCTTTTACGTCATTGAAGACATTATCCACTGTGCTTATTTGCACTTTCGTTTCTTCCAGTCAGTCTTCATTTCTAAAATAAAGTTTATTTCACATCTGATTCTCCCTTCTTTTTTCATACCATCCTTTTCTTCAGTCACCTCATTCTGGAGCTTCTCTACTTCTGATTCATGATGTTCTTTCATAGCTTCTCTCATTTCATTTATTTTAGCTCATTTTGAAATGTGAAGTGACTGGTTTTCACACATGTCTGGCTGTGTCACTCCACTGTGCCTTCGTTGTCTGTAGGGACATTGTCTGCTCCTCGTCCCTTTCTCTCAGATTGACTTCGTATGGTATTTATGTAAAATTCTTTTCTGCTGGTCTTGTTTAAATGAAATGAATTTTCTGTACTTTAAGGGGTGAAATTTGGATCAGGTAGCTTTTTTTAACTTCATGACTCTAGAGCCCTGTTTCTGTTCTTTTCTCAAGAGTTGATAAGATACGGCCTCCCCCTTTTCTGAGATCTGTTTCCTCTGATCCCTCCCTGACATTTAACTGGGCCTTCTCTTCATTTTGGGCCTCCTGGCCCTGACCTGATCAATTTGGATTCTTTTCCTTGGTGCTGGGTTTTGATTCAGAAGAGATCTCCGGCTTGCTGGTTTGGAGAGTTCATAGGGCCCAGGAAACCCCAGCACAGTTTGATCCTGTAAGGTCCCCTTGTTCTCACCTATGACTTGGAGCCTGCAAAACCCTCTCCCAATTCTGGCTGCTGTGATCAGATTGGCCCATAGAGAGTCCCACGGGTGAGCAGCAGGGAGCTTGTGTCTTTCTGATTCTCAGACCCATCAGAGGGCCAGCTGTTTTTCTCACCTTCCTCCTGTGTGAGTGTTTATCTTACACTGCTCTTGTAGCTATCAGCAATTTGCCCCTACACATTCATATTTTTAGGGCATATATTCATTTATTCAGGGCAATGTGTCAAAGGACACAAACTGAGCAAACATAATACTTAGGGGTTTTATGGTTTCCTCAGACTACAGTAACAAAGTACCACAAACTTGATAGTTTAAACAACAGAAATTTATTCTCTCACCGTCTGGAGGCCATTAATAGAAGGTGCCAGCAGGCCATGCTCCCTCTGAAGGCTCTAGGGAAGAACGCTTGAGCCCAGCTTCCGGTGGTCGCCAGCTGTCTGTGGCACTCCTTGACTTGTGGGAGCTTCACTCCAGTCTCTGCTTGTGTGTCTGTGTCTCCAAATCTCTCCTGCTTATAAAGACACCAGTTATTGTATAAGGGTCCACCCTAATCCAATATGACCTCTTCATCACTTGATTACATCTGCAAAGAACTTATTTCCAAATAAAGCCACAGTCATAGGTACTAGGACATGGATTTTCTGGGGGAGGGACACCTTACAATACAGTACGGGGGTCTTAGATTAAGTAAATGTGTAATAGGGAGATTTTCTAGGTCAGGAGAAACAAAAGTGCTTCCAGAAAAAGAGAGCCATTAAGCCCAGCTCTTCCTTCCTCTGGCATCAGGCAAGAGGCGTGTGCCCCCCTTTAGGCACCAGGACCGTGGTGACAAGTGCTCTCCAGTCAGCTCAGCATCTCCCTGAGGTCTGACTGTGCCCTTGGCTGTCTCCTCTGGACTAATCTTTACATGGGCCTGGCACCGGGAAGGGGTAAGCTTGGTCCAGGAGAGCTGAATTCTATGCCATCCTTCAGCAGGTCTGTGAGCCTGAAAAGTCCTGTCAAACAGAAGCCCTCTATCTCTGGACCCAGGGGTGCAGAGCAGAAAGAAGGGCTATTCTATCCTCCCTATTCTGACCACTGAATCCCTATAAATGAGTTTCTTTTTAAAAACCTGAACCCTCACATAGGCTGAGAAGGAAACAAGGAATCAGAACAGGTGCCAAGAGCTATAAATTTTCTCTGTCTGCCTAGGGCCATTATTCCATCGCCTACAGCCACTCACTTGGCAGCTCAAAGTAGATCAGTCACATTCACCCGTCCAAGAGGATGCGCTGGTTATTTAATTAACTGGATGTGCATAGTTCAGGGTCCTAGTTCTTGTATGGGGTGTCAGCCAAATTCTCAGTAGTCTAGAAATATCCCAAGGAACTTTTCTGACTTATAAATAGAGTTGGTATAATCCTACTCTCCTTGTTCTATCACCAAGCCCCGCTCTTATTAGTGTGTTTTAGCAACAACAACAACAACAACAACAACAGTGGCAATCCCATCCCAATTCACCATTCTGGACAGTGTGCTGGGTCTTTAGAGCATTTGCAGCTGCTTCGCGATGAATGCAGGAGAAGTCTCTTAGTTGGCATGGTCTTATGCATGATTAACATGCTCTTTGCCTTTATGTATAATTTTTAAAGGATTAGAGGAGCTTTTCCAGGAACTTCAATTCTATTGGAAATCACACATTGAAGTTCTGATGTTTGAGACCTGAGGTAGCCTGATGTAGTAGAGTTAGTTGTTTAATCTCCAAATGTCACAATTACCAGTCTATCCTCTAGTGTCCTCCATCGTTCCCAGCAATCTTCTATTCATTCTCCACTAACCTCATACCAACTTCCCATCAACCTCACAAGCCAGCCTCTCGATTCCACATTATCAACCAGCCATCCTTCAACCACATGGCATTGACCCTAGCATCCCAGGCCCCGATCCCTTTTACCTTCCTTTTGCTCTTATCTAGAACGTCTTCTTGGGACTCTAATGAACATGGTTTTGGATCATTCAGGCATTTGCCTCTGTCCCTGCATGCATCTTTCTGTTTGCTTGTCTTTTCATGTGTCCTTCTCTCCCCTTGTGTGATACTGGTCTTCTCTTCTTTGATTTCTCTTCTTCCTTTGGTAACTAGATCTGTCTAGTCTACTTTCCCTCTATGCTAACAGGGGTGTCAGGCAGACCTAATCTGCAAACAGTGGAAGCAAGTCTAGCTATTTAAATTAGAAAGGGATTCAACACAGAGAATTAGGTGCCTGTAAAATTGTTGCCAAGATTGGAAGATGAGTTTCCCTGCCTAGCTCCCAGAACAACACCAAAGAACTGGCCCAACAAGGGAACTGCTTCCTCTTCCACCACCCAGGAAGCAGACTCCAGAATCATCCAGTTTAGCTGCAATCCAGGATCGGGGAGCCATTGCTGTGCCTGTTTCTCCCCAAACACAACCCCTTTAATTACACTCTGAGGATGAGAAATGTGTTGTCACGATCATTGATGGAAAGTGGATGCCTTTCATTTCTGTGGCTCCTCTTCCTACTTAACTCAGTCTTGAAATCTAGCCATATAGGGGTGCAGTTACCTAGAGGAAGGGGTGGCCTGAAGTGAGGATCAACAGCAACTCATGGGCAGTAGAAAATACTCGGTCAGAGGCTCAGAGACTGGGAAGGGACACGATTGGACAATTGGTGATAGAGCCACCTGAGGAAGAAGGATGTGGTGGACCCTCAAAATGCAGGGATATTTGTGTCTCGTTGAATGCTATGTCAGAAGAGGCTCTCAGTGATCAGGTGGACAACATGACCCATTCTATGGACATTGGGTGGCCTTTTAACCCCCTCCCCCAGCCACCCCTGCGAGTTCTCAATGGGCCCATGCATACAACGGTGGTGGACTTTCCCTCACCAAGTCTGATCTGCATCCTGCTGGCACTAAGCGCCCAACAGCTGAGACAATGGTTCATTCTTTCCAGAATAGCCCCTACTTCTGAGCATTGTTTTTTTTTTTTCCTTTTTTGTCTTTTTTCGTGACCAGCAACAGATCGCAACCCTCAGTGTCGCGCCCGTACCGGACCGGGACCGGCCACGGGATCGCAACCCTCGGTGTTGCTCCCGCCCCTCGCTCAGCCAGTGAGCAGCCGGTCTGTATGTGGGATCCGAACCCTCAGCGGGAGCGCCACCACGCTTCCCAAGCAGTGCACTATAGCAGTGCACCACCGGGCCGGCCCACTGAGCATTGTTTTGCCTTCACTACTCAGCAAGTCTTCACCAGCCTCCACGGACTTCATACTAAATGTCTTTTTCACCATGACAGTATCACACCCAAACTTCTTTCTTTTTATTTTTCCTTTTTGTCTTTTTTCGTGACCGGTAACAGGATCGCAACCCTCGGTGTCGCACCCGCACCGTGCTCAACCAGTGAGCGGACCGGTCTCTATATGGGATCCGAACCCTCGGCGGGAGCACCGCTACACTCCCAAGCACCACACTCTACCGAGTGTGCCACCGGGCCGGCCCCAAACTTATTTCTGACCAAGGAAGTGATTTTGCATAAAGAAATGGAGCAATGGACTGACGCACAGGATTCTGTTGTCTGACAACGTCCTCATCGTCCTGAAGTGGCTGGCCTGGTAGACTGGTGGAAGGGCTATGGAGACTCCTTCAGGTGCCCACTTGCACGTGTTGCAAGGGCTGTCTGTTGTCCTTTTCTTACTTTATTCGTACCCCACTTCCACTCCTTCCATCCTAACCCTTCTCTCTTTCCCCCGTTCCCTACTCTTTTTTCTTTCCAGTGTGTCCTATAAGCCGCTATTCTACTGATGGTAAGCTTCAAGGTAAACATGTTAACTGAAGCCTGGCAGTCTGTCTTCTGAACATGTTTTTGCAAGTCAAGATCTCTTGTGTTACAAGTTGCAGAAATCCCACTCAAACTAGCTTATGCTAGAAAGGAATTTGTTGGCTGCTATTAGAGAAGAGCCCAGGGCCTTACTGGTTTCAGGTATAGCTGGATTTAGGTGCTCAACTGGTGCTTTCTGGCTCTGTTTCTCTCCAACTTTGGCTCTGCTTTACTCCGTGTTGTCTCCATTCTTGGGCATTATCTCCCTCTGTGGTTTTAAGAAAGTTATTGGCAGCTCCAGACTTGTGATCTTTACAAATCCAGATCTCATCAGAGAAGCTCTATCTCTCTTGAACAGAAAGAACCAAATAGCATCAAATGGGAAATTGACCCTAATCCAGCCACGTTCCCATCCTTGAGTTAATCTGGAATAATCTGACAACCATGCAGGAGTCATACGATTACTCTTTTGTGGGAAGTTGACCCACACAAAATTGCAGAAGAGCAGTTTCTGAAAAGAAGGAAAGCTGGGCAGGAAAAGCACAGCATACATCCACTACAGTAATGCTGCAGTGTTCCAGTGTTCACTGCTGCCTTTCCTGGAGTGAGCATCTCTCCCCTTCCTCCTTTAGCCTGCATCCCCGATTCTAGTTGCTCATGTTCTATTTCTTGCTGTTGAATATTCCTACACCTTAGTACCTGATTTTACCCCTGTAACCACCATCTAGGTCAAGAAATAGAACTTGCTTGTTCCCCAGAAGCTCCCTGTGTGATGCTCCCTGAACATAACCTACATATGAAATGCAAAACCAAGATGCTTTTACCAGAAGCACTAACCCTAAAGGAAAAGATTAATACATATGACTCTATTAAAATTAAGAACTTCTGGGGCCGGCCCGGTGGCGCACTGGATAGTGCGCCGCTTGAGAAGTGTGGCTGCGCTCCCGCCGAGGGTTCGGATCCCACATAGAGACCGGTTCCCGCTCACTGGCTGAGCGAGGGGCGGGAGCAACACCGAGGGTTGCGATCCCGTAGCTGGTCCCGGTCCGGTACGGGGGCAACACTGAGGGTTGCGATCCGTTGCCGGACACGGAAAAAGACAAAAAGGAAAAAAAAAAATTAAGAACTTCTGTTCATCAAGATACATCTTTAGGAAGTACTAAAAAAATAATTCCCACAATGATCAGGGCCACATTAAAGAACACAAGAGCCTGAAAGCTCCCAATGGCCAAAGCTAGAACAATTCAAGCAACAAAGCAAACAATGGTAGTATTGAATCATAACATAAAGAGTAAAATAAAGGGCCGGCCCGGTGGCGCACTGCTATAGTGCGCCGCTTGGGAAGCACGGTGGCGCTCCCGCCGAGGGTTCGGATCCCACATACAGACCGGCCGCTCACTGGCTGAGCGAGGGGCGGGAGCAACACCGAGGGTTGCGATCCTGTGGCCGGTCCCGGTCCGGTACGGGCACGACACTGAGGGTTGCAATCCGTTGCCGGTCACGAAAAAAGACAAAAAAGGAAAAAAAAAATAAAAAAAAATAAAAAGAATAAAGAGTAAAATAAATACCCACGAGCACAAACTTATATCAATAAATTATTGAATACATAAATAAAATGGGGAGGAGAGGGAAGTCTTCCATGCAGAAGAATCCTGATATATGTAAATAACACCCCCTCCAGGAATATGTTTTGAGTATGGGCTGGACTTAGTGACTTGCTTCCAAAGAATAAAGTATGGGAAGGAAAAGAGAGTAACATTAAAGTGGAGAAATCTGGAAGATATCACTTTAAGTGAACGCTCAGAGTTAATATTACCAGTGAGAAGTCATGTGGAGATCACGTGCCCCAGATGTGCAGCAACGGAGGGGCACCTCCTCTCTGCAGTATGTCCCCACAACGCATATCCCCAGCCTTGTCATTCGAAGACACTAGACAAACCCAAAATGAGGGACATTCTACAGAATACCTGGTCAGTACTCTTCAAAAGTGTCAAGATCATGAAAAAGAAGGGAAAACTTAAACTGTCACAAACTGGCCAAGGAGTTAAGGAGACAAAATGAGTACGTGAAATGTGGTGACCTGGATTGGATTCTGAAACAGAAAAAGGACATTAATGAAAAAACTGGTGAGACTTGAATAGCCTATAGTGTAATTAATCATACTGCACCAATGTTAGTTTCTTAATTTTGACAAGGGTACCATGGTAACTTAATGTATTAACATTGGGGGAAGCCGGGTGAAGGGTATATGGAACCGTCTGTATTATCTTTGCAGCTTTTCTGTAAATCTAAAATTATTCCAGAACAAAAGTTTATTAAAAACTACATCTTTGGGCGGGCCCGGTGGCGCACTGCTACAGTGCGCTGCTTGGGAAGTGTAGCGGCGCTCCCGCCGAGGGTTCGGATCCCACATACAGACCGGCCGCTCACTGGCTGAGCGAGGAGCGGGGGCAACACCGAGGGTTGCGATCCCGTTGCCGGTCCCGGTCCGGTACGGGAGTGACACTGAGGGTTGCGATCCGTTGCCGGTCATGAAAAAAGACAAAAAAAAAAGTAATAATAAAGAAAGAAAGAGAGTAACGAGTGACTTCGATGGCTAAAAAAATCTCAAATGAAAGTTTAAAAAAAAAAAAAAACTACATCTTTAAGAGCATAAAAAGCTAAGCCAGAGTGGAAAAAAATATCCACAATGCCTATAACCTACATAAGATGCCTATTCAGAGCCTACAAAGAATCCTTCCAAATCAGTGAGAAAAAGATGACAAAACAGTGGAAAAATTGGTGGATGAATAGTCCAAGCACATTACAAAGGAGGAAAGCTGAATGGCCAGTAACATATAAAAAGGTGCATTGTCGCTTTAGGGAAATGCAAATAAATTATTTCTTTAAATATTTGTTTTGTTACTTTGCTTTTTCCACACGCACTCTGATCATGCCTGACTAGGAGCCGCTCACCTCCCACGCTGCTGTGTCCTCTGCTGGGTCCTTGCCTTTCGTCCCACCTGCTTTCTAACTCATACCCCCGCTGTATCCAGTAATGCTCCCTGTGCTGCTTCCAGTTTTGTCTTCATTTCTGTGATGCTTTTATTTTTGATTCTTCTCTTTCCTGGATTTGTCAGCTCACTTTTCATATCCTGCCATTTTCTCATCATCTCCTTCTTGAGCTTTTGCTTCATTAAGTTTAAAAAAAAATCATGGCAAAATATTTGGATATGGTTTTCCTCTGTTCACGGCAACACATTTTTTTTTTCCTTTTTGTCTTTTTTACTGACCGGCAACGGGATCGCAACCCTCAGTGTTGCGCCCGCACCGCGCTCAGCCAGTGAGCGGGAACCGGTCTCCACATGGGATCCGAACCCTCGGTGGGAGCGCCGCCACGCTCCCAAGTGGCGCACTCTCCAGTGCGCCACTGGGCCGGCCCACGGCAACACATTTTTGATGAGTGTTTTTCCTCTGGCATTCTTTCTCTCTTTTTTATGCTATAATATTTTTGTACAGATTAAAATATTATCCTTCTTTGAAACAGGCAAGTTTTCCTTGGACCAGATATTTGCAGTAAGTTCATGAGACTCAGGGGTGGGGGCCAATCCAGGATAGTAAAAATTAAACTTATAAGCCATTTTTAAAAATTAAATTTGGTCACCTTTTACTTTTTCCCACTCAATGGAGACAGAAGGTTGTGGAGCTGCTCACAATGCAAAGCCTTTCTTCTTCTGCTGCATGGGGTGTGCATTACTTAAGTATTTGCAGAAATAAGTAGTGCAAACTTGAAACAGGTACTTCTATGTGGCTTAAAATAACACAAATTAATTATCTTCAGTTCCAGACCTGAAATGGGTCATACTGGGCTGAAATCTAAGTGTTAGCAGGGCTATGTTTCTTCTGGATGCTCTAGGGGAGAATCCATTTCTTGTCTTTTCCAGCTTCTAGAAGCTACCTGCATTCCTTAGCTTACGGCCTCTGCCTCTATCTTCAAAGCCAAAGACACAGCATCTTCAGATTTCTCTCTGGCTGTGATGTTCCTGCCTCTCATACATTGCACCCACCTGGAAAATCCAGGACAATTTCCCCACCTCAAGACCATTAACTTAATCACATCTGCAAAGTCTCTTTTCTGTGTAGAGTTTGGGGGTCAAGGACAAGGGCGTCTTTGGAAGGCATTACAGTTCCTACCACGTGGCATCACAGTTTAGATTCTCTGAATAGCAGTCTCCAAGAGGGAGTTTTACATTCAGAACACTTATTACAGGTACCCTTGGGGTCATCACCTGTGGAAGGGAGGGGACGCAAGCAGGATGGAGCAGAGGGAGAGGCTG
Organism: Galeopterus variegatus; assembly: GCF_000696425.1. Lineage (NCBI taxonomy): Eukaryota > Metazoa > Chordata > Mammalia > Dermoptera > Cynocephalidae > Galeopterus > Galeopterus variegatus. The sequence goes on from NW_007726327.1 coordinate 705,578, forward strand.
AGCTGGGATGCAGCCTGCCAGCCTCAGTTTACCCGTGGGGAGGTCCAGGGCTGGGAGGAGCATGAGAGCTGTCCTGTGCTGGGCTGAAGCGGTGGGCTTTTGTACTTCTGCTTGGATCAGTTGTTGGATATGGGCTGCCCCAGAAGGGCATGACTTGGGTGAGGCAGCTCTCTCGGGCTGAAGAAATCCAGGAAGGGGCTGACAGCTGAAGGCTGGGACAGCTCTTTCTTCAAAGGGGGATTGGGTGGTGTCCTGCCTGGGACTGTCCTTCAAAGATAGCTTGTCAGTGTGATTGCTTCCTCACCCTCACTTCTGCTTCTTGGGTCAGATTGGATCTGGGGCAGCTTGTCCTGCAGGTAGGGTGGTCGGTTTCCATGGCTGCACCTGCCTCTCTGAGCTCACCACCGCCAGCCCTCCTCTTGTCCTGCGTGCCCGCTGGCTTGGTCTTCACCCCATTTGGAGGTTAAGACCTCACTGCCTCCTAGTTTCTTTCTTTCTTTCTTTCTTTTTTTTTTTTAAAGATGACCGACAAGGGGATCTTAACCCTTGGCTTGGTGTTGTCAGCACCACACTCACCCAGTGAGCTAACTGGCCATCCCTATGTAGGGATCCGAACCTGTGGCCTTGGTGTTGTCAGCACCACACTCACCCAGTGAGCTAACTGGCCATCCCTATGTAGGGATCCGAACCTGTGGCCTTGGTGTTGTCAGCACCACACTCTCCCAAGTGAGTCACAGGCCGGCCCACTGCCTCCTGGTTTCATCGGATACGGTCATTGTTCGTCCTGTCTTGGTTTCCACTCGATTCTCCTGGCAATTTCCGAGAAGGGGAGCCATCTCCTATGGCTTCTCACACCTTCTCTCACGCTCTCCCACTCTCGGCAGGACAGGAGCCATCGCAACCTTCTCCTGCCCCTGCACCCCATCTGCTGCTTCTCCACTTGAAACACACAGTCCTAACAACCTGTGTGGCTGTCACCCTCTGGGCCTCATTCTCTCTCCTGGATGGTCCTGGGGACACACACGTGGATGGTGACCTGATCTGGCAGGCCTCCCTCCACCTCCAATGCACCGTAGCCATTTTTGAGCGTCGTGCTGTCTTGGCCCCATCAGGCTTCTGAGACCCCAGGCCTGGGTGTCCCTGCTGGTCACAGCTTCCTTGTACCTCGCTCAGCCAGTCACTTGCATCCCCGACCAGCTTTCCCATCTCCAGCTTTTCTCCCCTCCCTGATTGGCCCAGTTCATTTCCCTGCTGTTGGTAGCCTGAGTGCTCATAACTTTTCAGCTACTTCATGAAATTACAGAATCTGGAAATTCGAATGGGACCTGGAGGTTCTCTAGCTCGACTTGGGTTTGTGGGAAACAGCCTTTGGCTTTCGGTCTGTGGTGAAGCAGGAGGCTCAGGTACCAGGCCGGTGGGGGCGCAGTCATGTTTGCGGCCCTGGAAATGGACTTGCTGGCTCAGGGGATGCAGCGGCTGGTCTCACCCATGCCCCCCACGCTGCACTGCTTCCCGCGTGTGGCCCCTGCCTCCTGTGCTGGAGGACGTTTCTGGAAACGGTCAAGGCCCTCTGCTGACTTGTCCTCCTTTGTGTCTAAGCTGTCATGTTTCAGACGGATCCCACTGTGGCTCAGCAGGAGTTTGATCCTTGCCTTGTCTCTAATATATGCCTTTCATCACCTTCCTTCAACCCCTGTTGGTCTGGGTCACAGATCCTTCAAACCCATCCTGTGCAGACTAGGTCACAGACCCCTCAGATGCAGGTTGCAAGCTTGATAGTTGCAAAAAGATCTGGGGAGCTGTTGGCAAGGTTGGCATGCTTTATTCAGATGCCTGCTCAGCCCCAGTGGATAAGAGCTGTTGTCTTTTATACTAGAGTCAGATAGCCAAGGAACACCTGGCACACACGCACAGTTACACCACTTTTACATAACGTATTTACAACAGACACTGTCATGTGCAGCCCTGAGCAGGCTATGAGGTGAGGGAGACTGACCGGTCTGTCTCCGTTTTCCTCACAACCCCCAATCCCACCTTTCTGGAACTGCTTTCAGGGCAGAAGGTTTCCTTCTTTGTAGACCCAAATTAGGCTTCATTTGGGCTCTGTTTGCAAGGCAGTCTGTAAAAGGTTCAGATTTCTAAGAGAAACAATAGTCGGAATGGATTTTCTTAACAAAATCCTTTTATTTTCCATTAAAGTATACATTGAGTGATACTCAGATGTCAGCTTCCGTACGTTCAGCCTCCCCGTGAAGAGCTCTCTCCCTTCGTACAGCTAAGCTCACTCAGTATCCGGGGCTCCATGTCGTCCCCTCCTCATTTTAGAGGAGGCCGACAAAAAGAGGTTAGTCTATGGGGGAGCTCTGTGGGAGCACCCCAGTCGTTGCTTTTCCCCAGCAAGGTGAGCTGCATCCCTTCCCTCTGCCCAAGTTGATTGACAGCAATGACAATGGACTTTAATGTCCTTGTCCTCGTTAGGGGAATTGCAAAGCCCGCTTCCTCTGTTCCTCAACAGAGATATTGTGAAGCAGCTACTACGGTAAGTTTTCTGATGAAACAAAGTAAGACACTAGACTAAATAACCTTATGTGCTTGGTTCTGTTCACTTGTTATAAACTACACTAAGTATCTTGTGGGACGAGGACATCCTAGGCCTTGGGGTACCGTTCTCTCCTAGGGATGGTTTTCAAAACCCATATTTTCACAGGTGGAGGAAACATTATAACTAGCAAATGGCCAAGGACGGTCCCCCAGCCTGCCACTTCTGCAGGATGGCCCAAATGTCACTGGCAAATCTTCCTGCGTCCTCTGGTACATGGCACTTTACCCCTTTGGAAATATTAATTATTCCATTTTTCTACATAACAAAGAATCTCCGTCCTTGAGTGCCTCCCTCACCAGTGGGCAGCCTGCTCTGGCCTCCCGTCCAGCTCTCCCTGCCTGTTCACAGTCAGGCCACTCCAAAGCAGGAGGCCACCACCACAGCTGCAGGCTCCGACCTTGCCCACTTCAGCTGCCGACTACAGCAGAAGCTCTGCACTTGGCCTGTTCCGCACGTGGTTCAGGTCTAAACTGAAGTTTCGTGGGGGCGTATGTGGTTAGTGGAACCTAAATCCCATGTCCATTACCTAACAACAAGCGAGGCTCAGAAATATAGGTTCCATACTGCCCTCCCATATTAAGAAGGCAGTATTTACACCGTGAAGAGCTGCACAAAAGATTCTGGGGAGCCATGAATGACTGATGCCCATTATACGTACTTTTCTAGGTTTTCCACTCTGATGGGATTAAAGTATTATGGTGCTGCAAAGTTAATTTTCCTGATGATTAGTGTGCTTGAGCAGCTCTGCGTGAAAGTGTTTAGCCTTTTGGGCTCTTCTGTGACGTGCCTATTCACTCCCTTTGCCTGTTTTTCTACTAGTTTTCCTTCTATGTTCTGTTAATTGTTAATGCCTGGTCAGTTTTAGAAGTTGCAAATGTCTTTTTCCAATTGGGCATCAGTATGTTGGTATGGTGTTCTTTGAATAGAAATTATTGTTTTTTTCTTAATGGTCACAGTAAGTTGTTTTTTGTGGCTGGCTGGTACAGGGATCTAAATCCTTGACCTTGGTATTATAACATGATGCTCTAACCACTTGAGCTAACTGGCCAACCCTGGTTTTTTATTTATTTTTTCTTTTTTTCTTTTTTTTAATACTCAGAATAGGTCCTTATGAGTTCTGAGTTGTATCTCTTGGGATTTTTTAAAAATAAATTTTGTTGAGTCTATTTAAGGTATACAATATGATGTTATGAGATACATACCAATAGTAAAATAGTTACCATAGTGGAGCAAATTAACATGTCCACGATCTCACAGTTACCCATTTTTTTATGTGTGTGGCAAGAGCAGCTACAATCTACTTATTTAGCGAAGATCCTGAATGCAATACACTATCCTTAACTACACCATAGTCCCCGTGTTGTACATTAGATCTCTAGACTCATCCAACCCACATCTCTGCTAGTTAGTATCCTTTGACCCACATCTTCCCATTTCCTCCCCCCCCCCACCCCGGGTAACCACTGTTTTACTATCTGTATATATTTAACTTTCTTCTTCTTTTTTTTTTTTTTCTTTAGATTTCACATATGATTGAGATCATGCAATATTTTTCTTTCTGTGTCTGGCTTATTTCACTTAACACAATGTCCTCCAGTTTCATTTATGTTGTGGCAAATGGCAGGATCTCCTCCTTTTTTAAGGCCAAATACTATTCATGGAATATATGCCACATTTTCTTTATCCATTTGTCCATTAGTCGACACTTAAGTTGTTTCCGTGTCTTGGCTATTGTGGATAATGCTGCAGTGAACATGGGAACGCAGATGTCTTTATCAGGTGGTAATTTCATTTCCTTTGCATATAAACCCAGAAGTAGAATTGCTGGATCACACGGTAGTTCTATTTTTAATTTTTAGGAGCCTTCATATTGTTGACACTAACAGTTGCACCAATCTACATCCCACAAGCAGTGCACAAGGATTCTGTTTTCTTCGAGCCCTTGCCAACACATTATCTCTTGTCTTTTTGATAATAGCTATCTTGACAGGTGTGAGGTGATATCTCATAGTGGTTTTGATTTGCATTTCCCTCATAGTTATTGATGTTGAGCAACTTTTCACACACCTGTTGGCCATTTTTATGTCTTCTTTGGAGAAATGTCTCTTCAGGTCCTTTGCCCATTTTTTAACTCCTTATCAAATATATGTTTTGCAAATATTTTTTTCCTGCCAGTTACCCTTTCATTTTCTTGAATGTTCCTTTTGCTGTGCAGAATTTTTAATTTGATGTAGTCCCATTTATTTATTTTTGCATTTGTAGCTTCAGCTTTTGGTGTGATATCCAGAAAATCATTGCCAAGACCAATGTCAAGGAGGTTTTCACCTTTGTTTTCTTCTAGGAGTTTCATGGTTTCAGGTCTTACACTTAGGCCTTTTATCCATGTCGAGTTGATTTTTGTGTATGGTGTTAAATAAGGGTCCAACTTCATTGTTTTGCATGTGGAAATCCAATTTTGAATAGAAATTCTTAATTTTGATATAGCGAAAACATCAATTTTTGTCTTATAGTTTGTGCTTTTTGGGTCTTATTTATAAAATCTTCTCTGAATTGAACCACAGGTATCAAATATATTATTGTACATTTTTTCTCCTGGCTTTATAGTTGATGTCTTTCGTGCTGAGATCTTTAATTCTCCTGAAGCCCACCTTCGCATGTGGTGTGCCGTAGGAATCAAACACCCGCTTCCCACATAGAAGAGAGCTAGTTTTCCTGACAATCACTTGCTAAACAAGTTCTTCCTACACTAACTTGTGTTGCCTTCTCGGTCACAAACCAAGCTCTTGTGTGTACACGGGTCTACACCCAAGTTCTCTGTTCGATTTACGGTGACGACACTTTACCCTTCTATCACCGTCGCTTTGGCGTATGTCTCCGTTCCAGTAAAATAAATTCTTCTTTGCTCTTCTTTTAAAAAATTACCTTCCTAATTTGGGAACTTTTATTCTTCCTTATAAATTTTAGAATAAATTTATTGTGTTCCTAAACAAGGACAGTTGGAGTTTGATAAGGACTTGGATGGAATCGTTACTTTTAATTAAGTTGCCCCACCCAACAACATGGATTCTTCCATTGATTAGATCTTTTATCTCTTTTAATTGAGGGTAAAAAGTTCCTTCATAGAGAACTAGTGTATTTTTTTGTTATTGTTTCCAGGTATTTTATAGCCTTTGTTACTAGTACAAATTATCTCCTGTTTTCTCTTATGTATTATAGTTGGTTATTGTGGTACAGAGAAAGTGTTACTGATGTTTGAAAGTTGATGTTATATCTATCCAGCAGCCCTTTCATCAGTTATAATTAGTTCACATTTTCATGTAGACGATCATGTTATCCATAAATAACATTTAAATCTCTTTCTTTCTAATTATTATACCTCTTCTTTCTTTCCTTCTTTTTTTTTTTTTTGTTTGTTCTATAATATTGGCCAGGGTTTCTGGTTCTTTGTTACACAATAGCAGTGCTAATTGGCATCCTTTTCTTGTTGCCAATCTTAATGGGGGTGTTTCTAAAGTGATGTTTGCTGGGGGATTTGGTATACAGGTTTTAAAAGTTGAGGCAGTTCCCTTCAAATTCCAGTTTTCTGAATTATTCTGTGGCTGTCTGTGCTATAAAGGGTTGCGCATACCCCGTGCTCAGCCCACACTGCAACCCCATGACTCAAAGGCTGGCGTTTTACAAAGGTGATGTCCTTATTCACAGGATGTGTCTTCCATCATTGTCTTGGAGGGACGTGGCTTAGCCCAGGTGAAGGACAGCAGTGCCGCCTGCCTGTTACACACAGACACCACCTGGGCACACCTGTGGTATACAATGTGCAGACGGGAGGGCGGTGTGGATATAACATTGGCTGCAAACCAGGTGTTTGGGTTTAAAATTGGGAACTGCCACTTACTAGCTGTGTGCCAGGAACAGGCTATTCAACCTCCTAAACCTCAGTTTTCTTACTTGTAAAGTGGAGAGAATAATATTTACTGGGGGAGCCACACAGTGGGTTGTTAAATGAAAAAACTCACAAAAAGCGTTGAGCAGAGTAGTAACTGTCAGCTATTGTATTGGTAATCCATAAAAGGAATATCATTAACACATTAAAAGTAGTGTTTTCACAGAATTTGTAATGATATGTGAAATACTCTTGACATGAGGTTAAGTGACAGCTGTATACAGACTAAGTCTACATTGTTTTAAACTGTTTTAAAATATGCATAAGTAAAATAGTGGAGAGAAATATATTAAAATAGGGGACTATAGGTGACTTTTAATGATCTTCATATTTTTCTGTGTTTTAAAATTTTTCTGCAGTGAGTGTATGATTACTTTTATAAATCGTTAAAACATGTTTTATGGAAACAGAAAAAGAGCTCAGTGTGACTCAGCAGTGACCAGGCTGCCAAGAGAGCCAGCGCTGTCACCGGCTGCTTTAGTAGAAACAGTGCCCAGATGGGAGGCACGGGCCTGCCGGGCCGCCACTGGCCGGACCCCATCTGGGGCAGCGCTTTATTTGGCTCTGGGCGGAGGTAATCATGGGGACTAAATGCCATGGTGGAACAAAGATGTGGCAAATGTGTGAAGACCATAAAATCTGGAGGAATACAGGGCTGAAAAAAAGCTGAGAGCAGGTGACATGGGATTGGGAGAAGCAGGGGACACCTAGCCTGGTGTGCATGGGGGGTGGGGGGAGACAGAGACAGAGACTGAGACAGAGAGAGACAGAGGCAGAGGGGGTGGGGGGAGAGACACACAGAGATGGAGTGGAGGTAGAGATGGGAGAGAGCGGGGGTGGAGGGGAGACTGGAGGGGGAGAGGAGGGATGGAGAGAGGGGAAGAGGGGCAGGACCGAGAAGAGGAAAGAAATACCAGGGTGGGAGGGGCTTCTGTTGGAGGTCACGTGGCCTTAGGGCCATCTCCCGCTTTTCTCGGGGCTGGTGCCTGGCACTACCTCACCTCTCACCCACGAGGTTTAAGCGTGAGCCACAATGTCTCACAGCTCCTGCCCTCTGCCTCAGGCTCCATGGTCCTGGGTGGGCCCACACCGGTGGGCCATGAGATGTCCGTATTAGTCCATTTCTGTTGCTTATGACAAAATACTCAGAACTGGGTACTTTGTAAGAAAATGAAACTTATTGCTTGACTGTTTTGGAGGCTGGGAAGACCACAGTCCAGGGAACACTTATGGTGAGGGTCCTCTTTGGTGGCAGCTTTATAGCAACGCAGGGATCTCTCATGGTAGAAAATGGCAGAGCAGAGAGAGAGAGAGACTCTCACATGCTCTCCTTTTAAAGCCCCCAGAACCACGCCCCTGAGCACCATTATTAATCCATTCACTACAGCACGTTCCTACAATCTAATCACCTCCTCAAGCCTCCATCTTTCAATTACCATAATAGGATTTCCCACCCTCAACAGTTACAGTGGGAATTAAGCTTCTAATATGTGAACTTCGGTGGACACAATTCAATCAATCCACAGCATTCCACCCTTGGCCCCCGAAGTTCATGTCTCCTCCCAGGTAGGTACATTCATTCCAGCCCCGAAGTCTTAACTTGTTTCAACTCAAATGTCCAAAGTTCAAAGTCTCGTCTGTAAAACCAAAACGAGTTATCTATTTCCAATATATGACGGTGGGACAAGCATAGGGTGCATATTCCCATTCCAAAAGGGAGAAATAGGCCAAAAGAAAGGCCCCAGACAAGTTTGAAACCCAGCTGGGCAGGCATCAAATCTCAAAGCTGGTGAATCACGTACCTTGACTCCATATGGATGTCCTCTGCATGCTGGTGTGGGGGTTGGGTCCCCAAGTCCTTGGGCATCTTTGCTTCTGTGACTTTCCTGGCCTTAGGCCATGCTTCAACTCTCTCAGGCTGGCATTGCACACTGGTAGCTCCACAATCCTGGGGTCTCCATGGGGCTCCTGATCCCACGGCTCCACTAGGCATGGCCTTGGTGGGGTTTTTCTGATGCAACTCTGACCCCACATTGCCTCGTGACATTGCTCTAGCAAAGGCTATGTGGTGAATCCGCTCCTGCAACAGAGCTCTTCCTGGGCCCCCAGGCTTTTCCATAAATCCTTTGAAATTGGGGTGGAGGCTCCCAAGCCTCCATAGCTCTAGCATTCTGCAAGCCTGCAGACCTAACACTGTTACTGTACTCAGGTCCAGCTGCCTGACCCCTTGAGAAGAAAACAACCTCAGAAGTCAAATGGTTGGGGTTAGAAAAGCAGATGTATTCAGCTGAAGGAAATGTTGGGCTATTCCATCTGCTGGTAAACCTGGAGGAGAACGGCCAGGCTAAAGCCATCATGACTTACATTCACTGAGGGGTTTTTAAAGGAGGGGATGAGGGAATGGAACATGGGAGGTGAAAAGCAGGAGAGAAGGGTACGTGAGCTTTGAGGGGTCCATGTCTATGAGTCAGATACAAGGTCTTGCCAAGGCTTCTTCTGGTTTCTGTTCTCATCTTTGCTGTTATCTCAGGTCCCTGCAAGATTTTGATTTGTTCCAAAGAATCATCTTTCTGCAGTCTTTTGTGTAGTTTCACTTTGCAGAGCTCTGGTTGACTTGACTGGTGCCCAGAGTCAGCTTCCAGTCACTAGCCTTGATCATGTTTCAAAACTCTATGTGTCTCAAAGAAAGAACTGTTAGCTTTGCAAAGGACTAATTAGCTTCTCAGCCTTGTTTTCCGATTTAGAAAGTAAGATAAGAAAGTCAGAGGATGGGAGGAAGTGGAGGAGACGAAAAAAACTTTCCTTTTTAACCCCCCCCCCACCCCGCCGCTTGCAGCCCAGGCGGATAAATCCTAAAGGTCCCAACATGGCTTCAGTCCTGCTCACTCCAACAATACCACGTGGATGCCACCAAGGCTTCTGGCTTGTGTTTTCCAAAGTTGTGGGTCCAGCCACACCTGAGACCAATTTAGCCATGGCTGGAGCAGCCAAAGCAGCTGGGGTGCTGGTGTGGGGAGCAGCTTCCCCAGGTAACCCTGGGCAGCGAGCCCTTGGCGGGTGCCTTGGACCTGTTTCCCAAGACTATTCTGTCTCCCTAGGCCTCTGGGCCTGTAATGGAAGATGCAGCCCCCAAGATCTCTGAAATGTTTTCAAGGCCTTTATTCCCTTCTCTTGACCATCCCTTTCGTCTGCATGAATCTCCTTAGCTAACTGTCGTACACCATTGAATTATTCTCCTGAAAATGCTCTCTGCTTCTCTAGCACATGGCCGGGCTACAGATTTTCTAAATCTTTATGCTCTGCTTCCCTTTTAATTGTACATTCTGGCTTTATGTCATGTCTCTTCTGCCAGAACTCAGCATAGGCTGTTGCAAGTAGCCATGCAGCTTCCTGAATGTTTTGCTGCTTAGAAATTTCTTCCGCCAAATACCCTGTTCAGCACCTTTAAGTTCCACATTCCTTAAAACTTTTGGACATGAATAGAATGTAGCCAAGTTCCTTGCTGGTTCACAGCAAGAGTGATCTTTGTCCCAATTTCCAATAAGTTCCTTGTCATTTACGTCTGAGACCTTCTTAGAATGGTCTTTTTAGTCCATATTTCCATAAGCATTCTGGTCGCCACTATTTAATCAGTCTCTAAAACATTCCAAACTTTTCCTGGTTTTATTGTCTTCTAAACTTTCACCAGCTTCTAGGATTTTTCTAGCCTGTTCCTTCAAATTCCTCCAGCCTCTCCCCAACACCCAGTTCCCAAGCCATACAATTCAATCAATCCACAGCAGTGTCTTTCAGGGGAGTTTGCAAACTGGCCTGGGGACAGAGACTTACTCCCTCTAGAATGGGACCTGCCGAATGCTTGGAGGCCACAGCCCCACAAGTGGAGAAAGCTCCCCGCCCTGCTGAGAATGAAATCAAGCAGGTCAGGTGTGATCAGTGGACAGAGACCTTGGGGCCAGCTTCTGAAGTCCAAGCGGAATCCCTGCCTTTCTCCAGGGTCCAAGTCATATTTAACTTTCTGCACTGGAAGCGACTCCCAAGTATCCTCTGAAAGCTCTTCTCTTTTTCCTTAAACTTATTCAAGTTGGGTTTTATTACTTGCAACCAAAAAGGTGCTGAGTCACACAAAATGATAGATATCAGTGGTAAAGAGGAGCTAAAACAAGAGGCTCTAGGAGACGGTGGCATGGCAAAGGTGTTCTGAAGATGGGCCCCTTAGTGGGGCGAGCCCCACCCTGCCTTTGACAGTGCACATGGGCTCTCTGCCTCTGTCTCTCTGTGTCTCTTCCTCTCTGACTCTGTTTTTTCACCCTCCCCCTCCTCTCTCCCTCTTTCTCTGTCTCTGTGTCCCTCTCTTTGTCTCCCTCCCCCACCGCCTTTCTCTGTCTCTGTCTCTCTCATTCTCTCAGCCTCCGTATTGGACCTTGCCCCTCTTCCCAAGCTCCCTCTGCTGCTCTGTCTCCCTCACTCTCTGCTGCTGACCTGCACTAATGTCCTCTCCCTAGGCAGCCTCCCCACCTCCCTGCCTCCCTGCACCAGCCTCCTTGCACTAGCCCATCTATACTGTGCCTACCTGCATCAGCCACTGCACCAGTCCCTGCACAAGCCTCCATGCACCAGCCTATTTATATTGCATCTACCTGCGCCAGCCTACCTAAAATGTGCCTAGCTGCACCAGCCTACCTGCACCAGCCTACCTACAATATGCCTAGCTGCACCAGCCTACCTACACCAGCCTACCTACAATGTGCCTAGCTGCACCAGTCTACCTACACCAGCCTACCTACAATGTGCCTAGCTGCACCAGCCTACCTACACCAGCCTACCTACAATGAGCCTACCTACACCAGCCTACCTACAATGTGCCTAGCTGCACCAGTCTACCTACACCAGCCAACCTACAATGTACCTAGCTGCACCAGTCTACCTACACCAGCCTACCTTGCACCAGCCTACCTACACCAGCCTACCTACAATGTGCCTAGCTGCACCAGCCTACCTACAATGTGCCTAGCTGCACCAGCCTACCTACACCAGCCTATCCACAGCCCTTCCTGCAGTCTCGAACACAAGGTGTGTTTCCTGCCATTCAGGGGTTAAGCTTCTCCACGTGCCTTTGAGTCCTTCCTGTGCCCCTTTCCCATTAGTCAACAATTAGCTTCTCCACCGCTGCCACCAGACCTGCTTTCCCACCTGGTCCCTGTCTTGGGTGGTGGCACCGATCTGTATCCAAGCTTGAAGCCCTCTCCTTCCTTCTCCACATCCCAGATTTTCTGAGCCCCTGGATCATTCCTGACTGTGCCCGTTCTCTCTAGCCCTCTCCCCTGGCCCTGATTTAGTCTCTTGTCGTTTCTTACATGAGAATTTTCTCTGCCTCCAGTGTTGTTGTTCCTCTCCGCTGTCACTGTGGCCAGCTTGTCCAATCCCAGATCTCATAGTGTCACTGCCCTGTGGACAGCTCCTGCCAAGGGCCCCATCAGCCTGGAATAAGCCCCAAGGTCGATGCTTGGTCCCTCTCAGCCTCGGCCAGGCGGCCCCTGCCTTCCACTTTCCACTCCCGTCACACAGTGCGACGCTGCTGACCTCTGCACCTTCGCTCAAGATGTCCCCTCTGTCGGAGTCCCCTGCCCTCCCCAGCCTCCCCTGCCTGGCTCACTCTGAGACATCAGTGAGACCCCATCCTCTCGGCCAGAGCCCACTCCACCCCGCGCCATAGCCCCTGGGGAGGTCTGCTCTGCTTTCACACCACGTTACACCACGATTTCTAGTTATTTCCTCACAAACCATCGCTTCCCACTAAGCCAGGGTGCACTGAGGGCTGGGAGCTCTAATGACACCTCTGTCATGTGGTCCAGAGCCTGGTGTGTCGCAGATATTCAATACACATTAAAGGAACCCACGGGGACCCAGATGCCTGGCTGAGGCTGCCCAGGCGAGGACACACAGGCCGTGAGTGTGAGCGCAGCCCGTGTGCAGCGTGGCCGGGGAAGGAGCTGAGTTAGCTCTGCAGAGGCTTTGCTTCCAGGAAGCAGCATCCTGATCTTTGAGTTACACACCTTACTTGGAGGTGACCCTTCCTCCTGCTCTGGAGCTGGGGGGGGGCCGTGGAGGGGAATGGGGCAGGGATGTTGTCACACAGAGTAAGGGTTGTCTGGGCTGTAGAGGAGTGTCTCTAAACCTGGAGACTCCTCCGTCTCACCTGAGGGTCCAAGAGCAAATTAGATTCTGATCTATCACCTACCTGCGTGGCACTGGAAGGCACCTTTCCACCAGTGAGCTGGAAACGTGAGAGCAGGCCAGAAACAGCATTTATTGAGTTCCAGGTACTGGAGGTGTAGGTCCTGGGGGGTAGAAATGAGCCATGAGCTTCCAACCCAGTGAGGCAGACAGGTAAGTGGACGATGAAAACACAGTGCAGCTGGTGGTGAGAGCAGCCAGAATAGTCCCAAGACCCCCGTGACCACAGACCCCGTATCCTGACTGGGGGAGACAGACATAGACTGAGAAAAATGTACATGAATAAGAGAATTCCAGATGGTGGGAATAAGGGAAACAAACAGTGCTGGGTCGTGGGGCTGGGGGCCACCACAGAGAAGGCCTCCCTGGGAAGTGACATGTGAACGATGGCACAGAAGCAGCTATGCAAAAGGCTGGGAGAGGCAGACTCAGAGAGAGGCATGAGGAGGTGCAAAGGCCTTGAGGAGAAAACAAGTTTTGGTGTGGCTGGAAATAAAAATAATACCTATCTGCATGAATCAGCTATTGTCATCATAACGCTGCCTAACAAACAGCCCCCAGACTCTGATTTATAACAGAACCAGTGTTTATTCTCATGCTCATGGCTCTCAGATGACTGTAGTTTGGCTAATCTGGGATGGGTGAGGCTGCCTGGCTCTGCTGTAGGCTGTGGGTGGCCTGGGTTTGCACCGAGTCAGTGGGCCTCAGCTGTGTCTAGGGCCCAGGCTGAGGGATCTCTGGAGGAAGCTCTTCTTACCCTGGATTTCTGGAGATCAAGCAAGGAGCCAAACCATGTAAGCACACTGAGTGCTTCTGCGTGCATTCTGTCCTCTGACATTCCCTTGGCCAAAAGATGTCATGTGGTCAAGTCTGACATCAATGGAGTGGGGAAGTGTATGCTGGACGAGTGTGAATATTTGCTGACTAATAACCCAAACTATCACCTGCGACCTCAAAATTGCTGTGAGGATTGAAGGATAACTACTCGGTGTGAGCACATGGTAGTAAATGCTCATTTAATGCTGTTGTTAGGAAAATGAAAGGATGAGTCATATCCTGAAGGTCTTGACAAATGCTGTTAAATAATTTCGATCTTTTCCTAAGGGCAATGAGGAGCCACTGAGGGTAACATGGTTTGATTTGGATTTTTTTTTTTGACTTTTTCGTGACCGGCAAGGGGATCACAACCCTTGGTGTGGTGTCGCCCGCACCATGCTCCGCCAGTGAGCGCACCGGCCATTCCTATATAGGATCCAAACCCGCGGCGGGAGCGTCTCTGCACTCCCAGTGCCGCGCTCTCCCGAGTGCGCCACAGGGTCGGCCCTTGATTTGGATTTTAAAGAGATTCCTCTGGAAGCAAAGTTGAGGTTGGTCTAGTGAAGGCAAGACTGGAGCACACTTCAGGCATGAAGCCACCATGGGGAAAGGGAAGTTGAAATGGATTCAAGAAACATTAAGAAAAAGGGATCTATAGGGTAAAGAGACAGAATGGTCGTGTGGAGGGAAGGGGGCTGCCCAGGATGGCTTCTCTGTTCTTGGCTTGGATGACAGGGTCAGTGATGGAACCCTTGAGCTGCCGAGCGTAGAAGGAAGAGCTGGCCTGTGGGGGTGGGAGAGGAAGGTGAACAGCTGGCTTAGACATGCTGGAGGTACGGTTCTTGTTGGCCTTTCAGGTACAGATGCAGATCTTGGAGTTTAGAAGAATCCAGACATCGGACATATATTTAGGAGTCATCAACTGAAGGGTAGGTGGGGAGGTTCAGTCACCATGGTTTCTGGGGGTTGGAAAATATGCTGTGTTGACATAGAGGAATTTTCAGTGGCATATGTTAATATGTGGCTGACATTGCCAGAGCTCCCTGAAGTGTGGGACCATGCCCTTCTCTGTTCCCTCCCCCATCCTACTGCCTGTACTTGGATGCAATGGCTGGAGCTCTAGCAGTCACCTTGGGCTAGGAGGCTGAGGGCCACATCCTAGGCAAAGACAGTGAAGAGGAAGTTGGCTGCATCCCACTGCCTTTGTGACACCCCATACCAGCCAGGATGGCATTTTACCTAGAAACAAGACTTCTCTCTTGTTGAAGCCAATGTTAATACATTTTTCTGTTACATCCAGCTGAATTTACTCCAGATGAAACCATTATGGTCTGTGACATTTGGTCAAGCTGTATCCTCACACCCGGGGGCATTTGTAGCCTGGGTGGTGTTAATCTCTGCGGGATTAAGGGAGAAGCAGCGCAGGGCCTGGCCGAGCTGGCTGCTGGGGTGTCGTGCGCCACCTGGTGGTCGTGTGGAGGATGGCATTCCTTCCAGAGAGGCCCGGCACTAGCTGCTTAAAAGCAAGTGACATTCCTGAGCTGTCTGGCTGTTACCAGCCACCAGCTCCTCAACCCCAATTCATCCTTTAGCCAGCGACAAACCAACTGCCTCGGAATCCTGAATGTCAGTGGAAAAGAACTCCAGGAACTCCGGACTGTGTCGAGCTTCTCAGCCCAGGTGTGTGCTGGGAGTCAGCTGGGGGCTGTTTCTCAGGCGCTCTGCCGTGGTCCTTCCCCTCCCGCCCAGGTTGAGAACTTCTGTACTAAATAAAGGATTCCATGTGACCTCTCCTCTGCAGACTCTGGTCTCAGAGCAGCAGTTAAAGCTGGAAAGGAGGCAGAGAGATGACTCACTGCTTTGCTGAGCAGGAAATTAACACCAAGAGAGCCTAACCGGGCAGCAGCCTGGAAAAAATTGATTTGCAGTGGTTTGAGTCTGGGCGAAGTGGGTTTATGTGGGTGGACTTATTAATACTTCCTTCTGCTGACCACTGGTACCAACGTGAAATGGCCAACAATGTAGAAAGTAGAGTCCAAGTTGCAAAAATAAGTCTTCAAGATTTAGAAATTCCAGAGGCTGGTGGAGAGACCTCTGGCTCCAGGACACACAGTTGTACACCCAGACCGGCCACTCCGGGTGCGACCTGGGGCCTGTATTCTCTCTCCCGGCTACATTTGCTACACCAGGTGGCCGAACACTGCCTAGTTTTTGAGGCCCTGGCAGCCCTGACCCTGTCAACACAGCAGGGCCGTAAGTCACGAAGGCAAAGATGGCTGAGGCTTTTTGGGAGAAGCAAAAATAGGAAGGGCAAGAAGAGAGCTTTTCAATCTTCTGCCCCAGAGCAGACACGAAGCTCCTCTTGTGGCTGTGGACACGTTTCCGGGGCCGATGGCACCCGTGCGCCCCGTTTCCATGGTGGGGTGTGTGGGAGGAGGTCATGTTCAGTGGGAAGTGGTGGAACTCACCAACCAACAAGCCTTTGGTTTTCCCATTTGGGTGGATGAGGCCAGGGTGGGCGGGGGGGAGTGGGAGGGCAGCCAGTGTGGTCACTGCTGGACGCAGAGCTGGGCACTGCGGGCCACTAAGAGCCACCTAGCCCCGAAGCTGTGCGCCCAGGACTGTGAGGAAGGAATGTAGAGTCATCCCGTCGTTTTCCGGCTGGGGAAACTGGGTCTCCAAAGTTAGTGTCTTGCCCAAGCTCCTGCAGCCGCGACTGGCAGCGCTGGGCACCGAGGTCCACCGCGGGGCGCACACACCTGCTGCAGGCTGCGCTTGGCGTCCTGCTGCCTTGCAGTTAGGGCCTGGCCAACCCGGAAACCTCTGCTTTGTAGTTCTTTATCTTCTTTGTACTTAAAATGAAAAACACTTAGGAAAATGTTCTTGAAGAAACCCTAGTGCCTGTTGACTCTGAGCCAAGGGTTCTTTGGGCTGGGGAGGAAGAGGAGCCGCCCAGGCTAGGCCGGTGGTCACAGTAACGTCCTCCCCATGGCCGTCCTCCCCTGGCTTTCATTCTGTGGCCCATGCTGCCTTAATTTGCCACCCCTCCCTGAAAGGTCTCTGAAAGCGACAGGCTCTTGCGTTCCTACATTTTCCAACTTCCTCTGTGTTATGTAAAACCATCTAGTTCTCTCCCTGTGTTTGTTTCCCATTTGCATCTCCACCTGGCAGCGGAGGAGCCACAAACAAAATCACCTTGTTTTACATGCAGAAGGAAATGAGTCTGGCCGGGCCGGAGGGAGAGAGGTGGGCAGAGGCTGCAAATCCTTGTCTATTTTCTTCTTCTTCTTTTTTTTTTTTTTGTCTTTTTCCATGTCCGGCAACGGATTGCAACCCTCAGTGTTGCCCCCGTACCGGACCGGGGACCGGCAACGGGATTGCAACCCTCGGTGTTGCTCCCGTGCCTCGCTCAGCCAGTGAGCGGGAACCGGTCTGTATGTGGGATCCAAACCCTCGGGCGGGAGCGCCGCCGCGCCTCCCAAGCGGCGCACTATCCAGTGCACCACTGGGCCGGCCCCTATTTTCTTCTTTCCTGGCTGTGCTCAGTGGGGTCTTGTGCTCCTCTGCAAAGAAGGTTTGGAGCCATGCAGGGCGCTCTTTGCACTCAGAGCCCAGCACTGGCCCTCTCCGCCTGCTCCTGAGCCCAGCAGGTGGGTCCTGGGGAAAATGCCCAGGACCCACCCTTGTCTCCAGGGTACCCTGTCTCTGTCAAGATAGGGGTGGGTGGCTGTGTTAAGCAAAGCTCTCCCTCCTGGGCATGCACTCTGGTCCCTAACCAAACATACACAGAGATGTCCCAGGCAGCCCTGAGACTGTCCCTGTATTCAGAGGTCTGCGAGCTGCCAGAAGACCGAGGGCCGGCCCTGCCGCGTTGGAGGCAAATTACCACAACACTGCCCACCCCTAAGTGTGCGGCTATGGGTCCTCCTCCAGGAGATGAACCCCATGGAAGTGACTTTGGGCCCAGATTCACCAGGCATTCCTGTCTGGGCGCCATTTGAGACAGAATAGGGCTGGGCCTGTGAAGCAAACCAAATCCACATTTCCCACTTTGTTACTTTTCCACTCTTCAGTCATGACACCCTCCAGGGCACATGATTACCCCATGGCCCACCCTGCAAGAATAAACTGAGATAAGAGGGGAACAGCTATTCACTGAGTTGCAAAACCCTTTCCTCAAGGCTTGTTAAAATATAACCGTTAGCTTTGTTTAAAACTTATCATGATCTACCCGTTCTTTCTTTCCCCATAATTGTAAAAATTGTTACAGACTAAACTTAAGACCCTTTTAGGAGTTGCCACATGTGCACAAAGCTTCACGGTGACCCCTACAATGACCCTCCTGGGGTGACAATAATGAATGCCACCACCATCTTGGACCTACTGAGCAGATGCAAGGACCAAAGTCCTAACTGAGCATGTGCCCATGAGGCAACCGGGAAGGACAGAATGGACCACTTCCAGAGCTGCAGAATGGTGACGCTGGCCTGCACCCCTCGCCTCCTTCCCCTGTAAACGTTCCTGAACAGCCAGCTCTGCCTCTTAGCTCCTCTGTCCCTGGAACCACCAGTTCCCTGAAGTTCCATGTCTCTGTGCTAAGTACTCCAGTGGTTCCTGTTTCCTGACACCCGTGTCTCACGGGACCTTTCTTCCTGCCCTTAATAACACTGGGAGCAGATCCCACCACAGTCTTTTGATTATGTTCAGTTGTGATTATGTAACCCTATCAAGTTCATCTGAAACTCAAATGCAATGTCTGGTTCAAAGTTTTTTGTCTCTTCCCAGTTCAGCCTGACCCCAGGTCCAAGTGTCCCGGCCTGGGGAGGGGCAGGGCCGCTGCCCTCCTCTCCTGCACTTGCCACTGCTCTGTGAGAGCCAGGCAGGGGTGGAAGGGGGATTGGAGGAAAGATGGCCTTGCTGGAGTGTCCAGTTTTGCTCACACTGGGTACTTGGGCTCTGGATGGCAAGATATGCAAACTCCGGCTCTTCTGGGCACAGGTGTGCACTCTTTTGAGACATCACGGAACCCAGGACAGCACAGTATCCTGACAACCTCAACACCTGCCCCTGCCATCCACCCCACAGCCTGTTACTGTGCCCCTTGCCTGCCAGGCTGCCCTCTTGGAAGGGAGTATTGTATTAGGTTCCCGTGGCCTCCACCACACGGTGCACAAACTGGGTGCCTTAAACAACAGAAATCAAGGTGTTGGCAGGGCTGTGCTCCCTGTGAAGGCTGGAGGGGAGCATCCTTCCTGGCCTCTTCCAGCTTCTGGTGGCCCCGGGTGTTCTGTGGCTTGTGGCTGCATCACTCCAATCTCTGCCTCTGTCTTCACATGACCTTCCTCCTTATGCGTCTGTGCGTCTCTCTGTGTCCTTTTCTCTTCTTATAAGGAAATCAGCCACTGGATTAGGGCCCACCCTGCACCAGTGTAACCTCATCTTAACTTGATGACATCTGCAAAGGCCCTCTTTCCAAGTAAGGTCACAATCACAGGTACCAGGAGCTAGAACTTAAATATATGTTTCTTAGGGACACAATTCAACCCACACAGGTATCTTACAGAGGCCCAGGTCTCGTCACTTTGTCTGGAGCCCCCCATCATCCTCGTCACTGTAAAAGGTGGGGTGAAGGCTGTTCCCACTGCCCGGCCATCTCAGGCTGTTCAACCTGCCTCCTGCTTCCAAACTTCTGGCAAGAAGCAGGCAGTAGCCTCCAAGTTCATGTATGCCCCAAACTCCTGGGGTCCGTGGCCAGCTCCAGGTACCAGGGCAGGCCTGTGAGTTTTTATACTCGGTAGACAGGCACTGAGTGTGTGGGATCCTGCCCCAGGCAGGCACCTGCAGTCTCTGAGAGTCAGTCCCAAGGTCCGTCACTTGACCCGAAGTGGTGGGAGGAGAGCTGGAGCACCCCCTTGCTGACCACATGCCTTGCCTCAGTGACCTCACTTCATGCTCAAATAGACTAGAGGAAGGCAGTGGTCCCAGGATATTTGGGCTAATTCCTAGCACACCTGGGGGTTGGGGCAGCTCCCTGATGCACTCTTTAGAATGCAGGGTGTTCTTGTTAGCTTCTTTTTCACCCCATTAGTGAAAGAAGTATCCCCTACCCTAAATAGTATGAGGTCACCAAATGCACAGCACCTGATGCTGGACGGATGAGATATGCCACAGTTCATTCATCACAAAGTCTCACGCCCTGGGGTAGGAGGGTGCTGCATGCTCTGCAGGGCCACACGGCGATGCACTTGGGAGCAGAGTGAACTGACAGGCTCTACATGTAAGATCATGTTATCTGCAAATAAAGATAGTTTTAATCTTCCTTTCCAACCTGGATGCCTTTTATTTCATTTTCTCACCTGATTGCCATCAAAAAAACCTCTAAAACAATGTTGAATAGAGATGGTGAAAGCAGACATTTTTGTCTTATTTCTGATCTTAGCAGCAAAGCCTTTAGTCTTTCACCATTAAGTATGATATTAGTTGTGGTTTTCTGCAAATTATCTTTATCAGGTTAACGATGTTCCCTTCTATTACTAGTTTGTTCAGTGTTTTCATCATGAAAGGGTGTTGAATTTTGACAATGCTTTTTCTGCATCCATTGAGATAATTATGTGGTTTTTGTCCTTTATAGATATGGTGCGTTACATTAATTAAACTTTGGATAACTTTGGATGCTAAAACCACCTTGTATTCTTAGGATAACTCCCAATTGTTAATGGTATGTTATTCTTTTTATATATTGCTGAATTTGGTTTGCAAGCATTTTGTTGAGGATTTTTTGTGTCTACATTCATAAGAGATATTGATGTGTAGTTTTAATTTCTTGTGATGTCTTTGGGTTTGGTGTCAGTGTAATACTGGCCCCACAGAATAAGATGGGAAGTGTTCCCTACTCTTCTATTTTTTGGAAGGGCCTGTGAAGGACCGATGTTGA
Source organism: Galeopterus variegatus (assembly GCF_000696425.1). Classification (NCBI taxonomy): domain Eukaryota; kingdom Metazoa; phylum Chordata; class Mammalia; order Dermoptera; family Cynocephalidae; genus Galeopterus; species Galeopterus variegatus. The sequence continues at coordinate 726,107 of NW_007726327.1, forward strand.
TTTTAGTATAAATGTTTGTTGGAATTCACCAGTAAAGCCATCTGGGCCTGGGCTTTTTTTTGTGGGAAAGTTAACATGACAAATTCAGTGCTTTTACGTGCCATGGGTTTACTCAGATGTTCTATCTCTTCTTGAGTCACCTTCAGTAGTTGTGTCTTCCTAGGAATTTTTTCATTTCTTCTAAGTTATCTAATTTATTGGTGTAGAGTATTGTTTTACTATCCTTTTGATCTCTGGAGAGTTGGCATATTATTTTGCTAGGACCTCCCTAAGAAGGTACCACTGACTGGGTGGCTCCATTGTTTCTGATAAGAAGTCAGCTGTTAATCTTACTGAGGTGCCCTTGTATGACTAGTCACTTTTCTCTTGATGATTTTAAGTTTTTCTCTTTGTCTTTGGCCTTCAATACTTCTATGGTAATGTATATGGTTTAGATCTCTTTTTATTTATCCTAATTGAAGTTTGTTGAGCTTCTTGGACATGTAGATGATTTTTCATCAAATTTGGGAAGTTTTCAGTCATTGTTTCTTGATTTTTTTTCTTCTTTCTCTCTCTTTTCCTTCTGGTACTCCCACTATGCATGTCTTGGGGCACTTAATGATGTCCCGCATTTCTTCAAGGCTCTGTTCACTCTCCTTTTTTCCACTCTGCTTTCAAATTGCATAATTTCTATTGATCTATATTCAAGTTTTCAGATTCTTTCTTCTGCCAGTTCACATCTACTGCTGAGCTCCTCTAGTAAATTTTTCATTTCAGGTATTGTACTTTTTTCAACTTTGGAATTTCCATTTGGTTCTTTTTTTTTTTTCCTTTTTTGTCTTTTTTACTGACCGGTAACGGGATCGCAACCCTCGGTGTTGCGCCCGCACCGCACTCAACCAGTGAGCGGGAACCGGTCTCCACATGGGATCCAAACCCTCGGCGGGAGCGCCGCCACACTCCCAAGCAGAGCATTCTCCAGTGTGCCACCAGGCCGGCCCTCCATTTGGTTCTTTAAAAAATAATTCCTGTCTCTATATTGATATTCTCTATTTGATGAAACATTTCATAGCCTAACTTGCTTTTTAAAACACAATTTCCTTTAGTACTTTAACAATATTTAAAATGGCTCTTTAAGTCCTACATCTGGGCCCTCTCAAAGGCAGTTTTTGTCATTTGCTTTTTCCCTTCTGTGGATCACACTTTCCTGTTTCTTTGCACGTCTCATAATTTTTTGTTGTTGTTGAAGCTTATCATTTTACATAATACATTGTAGCAACTCCGGTTGCTGATTCTGCCCCTCCCTCCTTACCACCCCACCCCACTGCGCTTGCCCCTGGCCAAGGCTTCTTGTTTTTGTTGGCTTATTTGTTTAGTCACTTTGTTGGACTATTTTGTGAAGTGTATTTTTCCCACAGTGTGAAGCCTCTGATGTCACTCCTTGGAGGGCACAGCCCTAGATATGTGTACAGTCACTCTGGAATGACAGTGGTTTTGACAGGTATCTTTTTGACTTTCTCTTTCCCTGATCTCTTTGCTAAATCATCTGTCTCAGTTGTGATTACACTCAGCTGTTAGACTCCACTAATTACTGGCTGATTGCTCTACCGTTTGTGACAATTCCTGTAGGTATACAATGATTCACAGTTTGATCCAGTTAAATTTGGATCCCTTTGTGGGAGTGGTTTTGAGGCCAGTCTTTGAAGTTTGTTCTGACACCTGGAGGACTCTTAGTGCTCTCTCTCTCTCGCTCTCTCTGTGTCTCTCTCGCTCTCTCTGTGTCTCTCTCTCTCTTTCTCTTTGGTTTTCCTGGTAAAGTATGGCCTACAGTTTAGCTTATTGTTCTCATGGAACTACCAGCATTGTCTTTATTGTTTACCACCAAAATCTCCGTTGTTTTTTGGAGTGCCCTTGAGCTTAAACTTCCCACATTCTGTTAAAAATAAAGTTAGCTCTTTTTTTTTTTTTTTTTTTTTTTTTCGGGGGGGGGCTTTTCTTTTCCCATGGCCCGCCTTTTTTTTTGGGAAAAAATTTTGAGCCCTTTTCCCC